>NC_133778.1:3508403-3529735 GCF_003597395.2 Chelonoidis abingdonii
GTGCCAGACACTGACTTCTGGCTGGTGGCAGCGTACCAAATTTAAGCTAGTAATTAAGCTTAAAAGTAATCATGCAGGTCCCCACTTCTTGAACGCTAAAGTTCAAAGTGGGGAAAAAACCTTGACAAACCCTGATGAGAATGCTACTGAAATTTTATTGCCAAGGATTGAGATCTCAAAAGAGAATTTATTCCACATTTCACAGCCTTTTTTTTTTAAACTGCAAGACTCTGTCTCAAAAAATCTCAGACTATTCCACTGAAATGAATGAAGCTGCACTGATTTTTGAAGGTTCAGCTAACCACCTCACTTGAAGAAACTGTATTTATCGGGATCACATTATGTGGAATCCCTGAAAATAGCTACAGACAAACAGGCTTATGCACAGCTTGAGTTCTAACCTTGTCGGCCTTGTGTACCAGGAAAGTATACAGCACTGAACTGGATGTAAACATTGCAGGAAGCACAGTTATTTGTCGTAGCACTGTTATACAGAAGTAGATACTGTATGCCCCTACAATACTGGGAACAATAAAAGTACATACCTGAGGCAATATTGTTTGGAGTGTGTCAGGTACAAGACAAGTGTTTGATTTAACACAATTGTACTTTCAGGTGATCTGCAACACCAGTGCAGTATGCTGCCAGCCCCTGTTAAAGTCAAAGACCATGGAGTGTAGTTTCCTTGTGATCTCTGGTCCTCACTACTGTATTATCTGAGCACCTCACAAGGCTGAATATATATAACATCACAGCCACCTTGTGAGGTAATGGAGCATTAGTTATCCCCATTTTACAGGTGGGGATGTGAGACACAGACACACTAAGGTGTGCCTACTCTGCAACTGGGCTCAAAACCATGAGTGCTGACCTCAGGGCAGACTGTCAAAAACAGCCGAGACACCCCGAACAGGCGGTGTGTTCCATAATTAGATTTCACCAAGCCAGTAATGAAAGTGAGCTCCTGGATCACTATAGCACTCTTACTGTGGAGTCACAGACAGTCCCCTTAGACTCGCCAGTCTCCCTTGTCACCTGGACAAACTGGACTTGGTGATAAATGGTCACTTACACCAAAAATCACACCACATTCAGGTTGCTTCCAGCCCCAAGAGAACAGTCACTTACCCTAGACCTTACATCAAAGATGACGCCTGTAGCCAATCCTGTAACAAGCTATCTAAAGATTTGTTAACTAGGAAAAAGGAATAAGATAATTATTTACAGGCTAAAGCAAGCAAACACACACAGAGATGAGTTACAATCTAAATCCTAAGAGTGACAGAGCTGTAGTGATCTGTCAATTTAAAGTGTCTTTCTGGGCAGCCCCAAGGGGCAGCCCCTGGGGATCTCTGTCTTGAGCTTAGTGTCTCCAGCCCTTCAGAGTTCAAACACCCAAAATATGCAGCGCCTCCTTGTCAGAGATTTTTGTTCCCTTCCCCTCAGAGTTCAAGATGATGGGGTGAGTTCACGTGTATATCTCCTCTTCATGCAACGCAGGGGTGACGTTCCCCTCTGGTGTTATCCAGACCGGTGAGCTGCTAGGCCTCTCCAATCCTTGACTCTGGGAGCCAGCCTTACCCTGCTCTTCTGGGACAACCTCCATTCCTGGGCTGTTCATGCACAGCCTCTGGCATGTAAGCTGCTCCCAGCTACTTGCAGGCAAATGACACTAGTCCCAGACACAACCTTAGGAACCTCCATCTTGCAATGTCCAGTTATGCCTACTGGACGCTACAAGCTTATATGAGTTCATCAATTTAACAAAGAAATTGATATGCATCAGGCTTGTTCTGCCAAGGGGACCCTCTGACACACTCCAAACCAAACACACGGCTTCAGGTAGAACAAACAAACAAATGTATTAACTCTAAAGATAGATTTTAAGTAATTATTAGTCAAAGCACAAGTCAGATTTGGTCAAATGAAATAAAAGCAAAACATTCTAAGCTGATCTTAACACTTTCAGTGCCCTTACAAACTTAGATGCTCCTCACCACAGGCTGGCTGGTTACTTTTCAGTCAGGCTTTCCCTTTTGATCTGCGTTTCAGTCGCTTGGTGGTGTGAGGGTGTCTGTAGATGTAGGTGGAAGAGAGAGAGCCTGGCAAAATCTCTCTCCTTTTTACTATGTCCTTTCCTTCCTCTTGGCTTTGCCCCCCGCCCTTCAGAGTCAGGTGAGCATTATCTCATTGCAGTCCCAAACTGACCAAAGGAAGGGGGTGACTCCCTCAAGGGTCTAACAGATTCTTTTGTTGCTGCCTAGGCCAGTGTGCAGTGTTCCTGTGAGGCCGGGATGGGTTTGTTCCATCCATGCCCTGACGAGGTGTGAACACCTCTGTTCTTGGAGAGGTTTTTCCTGGGCTTGCTTTAAGCCATGAGGAGACATTTTCAGTCTCATAACCATACACATGAAATTCTAACCTATAACCTTACTATAACATCACTGTAACAATTACTATAACAACAATGCTCCGTGCATTATGAGCCTTTTGAAGATGCCCAACATGACAAACTTTGCACTGGATGCCACACAATCATTTTATAAAGATGAACAAAGGGGTGTAGGGTGTTCCCCCAAGATACAGAGCATCACATGGCAAACTAGTATTTCACATTTGGTAATGTTCCTCTCCTGACTGTGGGGGGGGGCGTACAGTTTCAGAGCAAACACTTAACTATTACCTATAACATGGGCATAGACATTATATGTGAGATTAATGCAGGCAGCAGCATACTAGCATTTCACAGGCTCTAAAGACAAAATACATTCTTACAACACTAGTACCTGTTTTGAGCAAAACTAACATATGGGTGGCCTGATTTGGTCTCCAGCTATGAGGGTTGTCAGCTCTTAGCTAACAACCTGGCATCTGGCCTGCCAGCATCACAGAAGCATTATTGGAGCATATGTAAACGTACCCTCCTAGCTTGGATCTAGCGAGCAGCAGGCTGCCTAGGGCCCTGTGAACATACTCAAGTGCCTGCTGCTCAATCTAGCTATATGCGTTGCCATCACACCTCCTGACTGCAGCATACACATAGCTTAACTGACTTGCCCAGTGCCCCACAGGGGATCTGCATCAGCACAGGGTACTGAACATAGGTCTTCAGAGTCCCAGGCTAGTACGCTAACCACTGCACCATCTTTCCTCTCAGTGTCAGGTGCCTGATGATCCGTATGGCACAATAGTGTATGAACACAGAAAGGTACCAGAGGGAGGGATAGCTCAGTGGTTTGAGCATTGGCCTGCTAAACCCACGGTTGTGAGTTCAATCCTTGAAGGGGCCACTTAGGGAACTGTGGCAAAATCAGTCCTGCTAGTGAAGGCAGGGGGCTAGACTCAATGACCTTTTCAGGATCTCTTCCAGTTCTATAAGATAGGAATACTCCATATATTTTAATAGTCTGGCACTTTTACCTTCCACTGCCGCATGCTGATAACACCATCAGCAGGATCTGAACCTTCAACACCGCACAGGCTGCTGTCAGATGAACCACAGGACTCACTCCATTAGCTGGCAGCAAAATAGGGCTGCTCTCCCAGAGAGGCGGATGGGCTACTGGCCCTGTGAACTGGATCCAGAGTGTGGTAGTGAGGTAGCTCCTGCCCTAAGTGGTGTCCCCAGAAGAGGTGGAGCCTGAGCTGTGTCTCTCACTCACATCTCAGGAGTTAAGAATGCTCCTGAACCATGTGGTGGTCTCTCTCTGTCTCACTCACTACTACCCCCAGGAGGTGGAGAAGCTCCTATCCCATGCCGTCCCCACAAGGGCGCATTCTGGTTCAGGAGTTGAGGAGGAAGGCCCAATTCTTCCCACCCGTCTTACATCTACTCTGGCAGCTCCCCAGAGAGCGCAGCGTGGGCTGCTGCTCGGACAGCAATGCCAGCCCACCTCAGAACATTCAGAGCCTCTGGCCAGCTTCACCATCTAATGGTTTACAACTCTGCTGAATCTGTGGGGAATTTCACCTGACAGAAAAACAGAAAAAACTCCCTCTTTCCTGAGGGGATTCCCCCTGTCCGACAGCAGAAGCCTGCTGCAAACAATGGAGATATTAGAGCTTCTCAGAGATAGAGAGAAAAAGAGAGATCCTACAATCCTTCTGTCATGAACAGAAAGCTTTAACAAAGTTAGCCCAGTGGTATCCAATCCCTTTCAGAATCACTGAGTTTAGTAAAACCCAAACTTCTGAAAAACAGGAACTAAAGAGTTGAGGGATAACAAAGCCTTAATTCTGCCCTCTTTGAGCCATGTCCCAATATACTCCTGGCACACATACATTCACTCTTCTTTTGCACTGTGGGGATGGGCCACATGACCACTGTAGGACAGAGTCAAATGCCTCCTCTTTGCTAAGGCAAACCTTACATTTCAGTGAGCTGTACTGAGCAGGAGCTGCCCACACCTGCCTGAGACTCAGACAAACATACATCACACCCGCTCAGCTTCACAGCACCTTCTCCCACACCAACCACTCTCCATCTCACACTCTACCTTCACGCACCTACCAATCACCCACACCTCACTATGCTGCTGACAATCCTCACGGCAAGAGGATCCTATGCACGGCTATGACCCCACTTCTGAAACGAGGTATCCAGGCTCTCTCGAAGCAGACAGGCACCTCTTTCCTTGGATCACATACAAGGGGTGGGGCAGGGAAAGGGGCTCAGAACCCCTCCCCAGAGAAGCAGGGGCCCTCCAGCTGTCCTCACATGACCACCACAACTCTGGCAAGCTGCTCCTACTAATCTCTCCACTGTTCAGCACAGCAACCCTCACCGCAGTGAATTCAGCAAGAGGGCATGCAGATAATTGCCAGGGGCTATCACCAGCTCCTGGGGAGTTTGTCTCCCCACCACCACCACACATATACTCCCCGCCAGCATTTCCCACTCACTATCCCCTTCCTGTCCCATTCACCATTAGCACTGCAGAAGCCATTAGCGCATAAAAAAGTTGCTCCTTGTCTGGTATCCTCTGCTGCTGTGTCCATATCAGACAGCAGCTTACTGGAGGGCTACACGCTTCCTTGGGTGTGGAGCCCGAGCTGTACACAGAGCCACCCCACACACACACACACACACACACTATGCCCACTCTCCTGACTTCCCCGGTCATGCCCCTGTCCCACCCAGTCCATTCCAAGCCCTCACTCCTCCTCCTTAATTTTATATTCCCTGGTTTTCAGAGTTTTACATTCAAATTCAGCAGGGAAAGGGTCTTAGGGTTCCCCCAAACCCCCAACACATACACAGGAGGAGTAAATGTGGGGCTGTAGCCCCCTTTCCCTAATCCCCCATTGCCTCTGTCACCCACCTCCATGTCACCCTCCCAGTGTCCCCTCTCCACCATCCCCACCACACACGCTGCCCATTATCTTCCCCTCATCACCACCCCACAGCCCTCTCTGTACGCCCTCATTCCCTTCCACCTACTAATCCCCCATCTCTCTGCACCTTCCCAACCTCCACATCCCCAGCACTGTGCAGCAAGCATTTGCATGTGTCATTATTATCTTTCCATAAATAGTTTGAGCACCCTCTAGATTATCTCGTGTGCTCAGTTTCCATTCCCCCAAAAATAAAAGAAGCCCTTGACAGAAGGTTTCAGCAACATGCCTACAGTCCATTCTCAGATTTTTGCCAACAGTAGGGTTAAAATTTAAAGTGCTTGGGTTTAGTTCAGGTCCAACAGGCACAGCATGTCCCCTTGAGCTCCTCAGGTCACATGAAAACTGGCTGCATGGAAACCTCTCCGCTAGTCTTTCTGCATATGTGCATTGCAATCTGTTTGGTACGCCAGTGTTTAGCACACACCAGTCTAGAGAAGTGAACGCTTCTTTTAACAACATTTTCAGTATCACTTTCCCTAAGGAGCAGTGATTACCAAACACTAAGAAAATATCAAGCAATTGAGATCAGTTCGGGAGTGATTAGCGTGATGGTTTCAACCGCAGGTGTGCACAAAAAAAAGTTGGTCAGCTGTGGACTTTATGAAACACAGGTGTTGTGGGGCTGTATCTCAGGAACTCCTTGCTCGTATGACCCGAAATTTGAATGACTAATTGTATCTCTCCTCTCCCTAAGACACAACAAATGTCCAGTCAATCTAAGTAAATATCCAGATTTTAGAGCTCTTGAAGGAGTCTTCCTTGAAACAGGAAGGGGTTCACCTTAATTGTAGCAGAGCTGGCCCCAGGGCCGGTGCAACCATTTAGGCAACCTAGGCGGTCACCTAGGGCGCTAGAATTTGGGAGGCGCCATTTTCTTCAGCAGCGACCGCGGCGGCTGGATCTTCGGCCGCCCCGGTCGCCACCGGCATTTAGTGGGAGGGAGCTGGGGCAGGGGAGCGCAGGGAGGGCCACCTGCAGCAAGTAAGGGAGGAGGGGCAGCATGCAGGGGAACTTCCCGCCCCAGCTCACCCCTGCCCCGCCTGCTCCCCAAGCATGCCGTGGCTGCTTCACTTCTCTCGCCTCCCAGCCTTGTGGCGCCTAAGCTGAATGGTGCCGCAAGCCTGGGAGGTGGGAGAAGTGAAGCAGCAACGGCGTGCTCGGGGAGGAGGCGGGGCAGGGGTGAGCTAGGGAGGGGGGATGCCTCAGGGCGGAGGGAGGGAGCTGCCATGGTGGGGGCGGGACATCAGGGCAGAGGTGAGGGTGGGGAGGCCGCAAGGTGGAAGTTTAGCCTAGGGCACGAAACATCCTTGCACCGGCCCTGGCTGGCCCACCACTAAAATAATGGAACGTGTTAGGCAATCTAAATACAGGGGTCACTAACAGATCCTCCTATTATGTTTCATGAGTTTTTAACTAAAACCCATGTATATGATATGAAGCATTGTCATTTAGAGATGGCTAAATTGTTAGAGTCAAAACATATACTAACATGCACGGAATAATACGCAGCAAGGCATGACTTAGCATGTTTTTTAAAGCTAGCAACATAGTAAGATTCGGCTTTACAAGTATTTCCCACTGATGGAGGTTTCTACTTCAGAATGATAGTTATTTTTCAGTATTTCTACAGTTGTCAGATTGTGCATATCCATAGGAATCCCCTAAAGCTGCATTAATTTTAGCATGAATATTCACTCAACAACAATAAAATGGAAATTTGAAACCTCCTTTAACAAACACACACTAAGATTACAAGAAGCCATGAACAACAAGAAGCAGCAATCCAATGGAGATTAGTTAGGCTAATAGAGTTCTTGGTCCTCTGATTATTAGAAAGAACCAGAATATGTTAAAGAGTGGACTTGATATTGGCCATTGAGGGACTTCTGGGTAGGAGGCCATTCTCTGGTTCTCTGTTGAGTCAAGTGTCTCTTCTGATAACGGTCTTTCAGCTCACACTACAAATACCACATAACGTATCAGGTCATTCGTCCAATACCAGTTGTTACAGCCCTGACTGAGTTTCCCCTTATCCACACTCACCAGGCTGTACGCAAACCAAACCTTTGGATCCCATGCGCTTTTAAGCTTACTACTCTGAGCAGCATTCATGTGCTGCCTCTTTCTCTGGCCTTTCAGGCACACTCCTGGGTACAGACTCCAGTGCTGGCACCTCCTTCTTGGGAGGGGGTGCCCAGCTGCCATAGGCCTCAAGATCAATGAAGACACACACTCCCAAGTCTTCTCAGTCACTCTTGTATGCCACCTCCAGAGCTCCACCTTTGTGGGTACCCCAAGTTACTGTTTCACACATCAGGGACTTTGTCACCATTAAATCAAGTAACGGAGTCTCTGCAAAGCTACCTCTAAATCACACACACTTTACTCCTAGGCAAAGAGACATACAGATCTAAGGGGGGAAAAAAAACACCAAACAATTGCACTCATGGAAGTTTCCTCTTCTCTCCTGATAGTCCTTTGGGTTTTAGGATAGGTCTACACTAGAGTTAGTTTAACGTTTTGTCAACCTAACTCTGTAAGTGTCTACACTACTGTGTTGCTCCTGCTGATGCAAGTTCCTCACTACACCAGCCTAATAACTCCATCTCTGTGAGGTGCGCTGGCACTTAGGTCAATGTAGTTAGGTCGATCCAGTGTCTGTGTAGACACTCTCAACTCATCACACAGCACCCGACTGAGAGCCTGGCTGCACATTTTAGACCTCAGCTCCTACAAACAACAGGACCGTGCATGCTCCAGTTCAGTGACACAAGGGCTCACTAGGACTTTCCCTGTAATTGCAGCTCTCGGATGCTGTGGGCTGGAGTACAGACAAGCACTGGAACTGACCACAGAGAGCCCTCAATTACCTGGCACCCAAGCAGTTTAAAGAGGATGGTGCCAGTTGCTTGTCTTAAATGTAGAGGGGACAAGAACCTAATGTGGGAGATGGAAGAAGTCTGGGACTGGCTAGGCAGAGACTGGCTATGGAGCCAGGGGATGTGGGGAGAGCAAGCAACTGAATGAGGAGTCCAGGGAGGAAGGCTACACATCAACTTCTACAACAAGGCCGGAGTCCTACAAACAGCCTCTTTCACTACCCAGCCTAGCAACTGCAGAAAGCAATTTTAACAAGGCAGTGATCATCTCAGGACAGCTTTCTGCCTACTTCCCTCTAGACAGTCTTGTGCTCACTGGCTGTTTGCTTCAACCACTCCCATCTCCTTCCTTTGTCTTTCCAACTAGACAAGCTCCTCCTAATACAATTCTCTAAAAGCGTTTAAACAAATCAAAACGAAAGTACAGGTCACAGAACTCACTTGACATTTGCTGCCATTGCATTGTTGGCTCTGAAAGGGGTTATACCCCTTCACCCTAGTCTTTGGCTTGTCAATATTGATAGCAAGCTCTTTCAGGCAGGAAATATCACTTATTCTTGTCTTATAGTGCCTATCACAATGGTATCCGTTGGCCCCATGCACTACCATGATAAACCTGACATATTACATTGTATACGTATTGTGACAAAGCTCTGTCTCTTGTCTCCGCATTTCCTGATGGATTTCACTAACCTCAGAGGCTCACTGTGACCCTCCACTTAACTCTTCTCTCTCTAGAGACAAGGGTCACAGTCTACTGAGCCATTTTCATCAGAGCCAGTGAGGGAGGTGAGGAGAAGCTATCCTCCCTTGCACAGTCTCTGTTGTCTCCCAGTCTCAGTGATTAATCAGGGGGCAAAAGGGGAGAGCCCAGGCCCACCATCTACTCCGGGCTCCAACCCAAGGACCTTAATAGTATCAGCTATGGTAGCTGACCTTTTAGGAACAGGACACGTACAATTCCCTGGGCTACTTCCCCACAGCAGCCTCCACTTCCTCAAGCTCCACTTCACCCTTACCTCAGGGCCTCCTTCCTTGCGCCTGATATGGTGCGTACAGCTCAGTCTGTCCAATAGCGCAACTTCACACAGCTCCTGACATGCGCACCCACCTGACTAACTGCGAGGTTTTTAACTAGTTTCAGTCAACCCCTGATTGGCTTCAGGTGTCCCAATCAACCTAGCATCCTCCCTGCCTTCTGGAAAGCTCTTAATTGGCCCCAGGTATCTTAATTGATCTGGAACATCTGCATTTACTTATCCTGGTACCAGGGATTTGTTTAACCTGGTGCTACTATATCTATCTCCCACTACTTTTCTGTGGCCACCTCGCCTTGCGCCGTCACAATATATAAAAATATATTTCTGTTTTTACTACACAGGTTACTAACACTCAATGTCCAAGATGCTCTGTAATACAAGGCTTATTACACTGATTTAAATAAATCAAATATAAAAGACTCTTCCAGAAGCAATCTTATCCTTTTGTAGGAACCTTATTTGTAACAGAAATCAAACTATGAAAATTTCTATGTCCCTTATGCTCTGGCTCCAGTCTGCTAGCACTTCAGCTCATAACCAGGGAAGAAAACAGCCACTTTAGTTCATAAAAAATTCACATTCCATCTAATTTGCCATCTATGACCTGTTTCCTGTGTCCCCTTTTATAGCTGTAGGCAATAACGGCCCATTTCTTCCCTTTTTATCCAAATTGTTGTAACTTAGTTTAAGAGGTAACAACTTGTGTGACTTCTGCCCACCTGTGTGGTAACATTGAAGAAGAAAAACAATCCCTTCATAACCACTGGGGACAATATATGTGTTTCATCTTGTCTCCAGCTCAGACACTGCATTTCTCTGCTGCACTGAGGGAAAAAACCACATGCAAGTATAATAATGACAAAAGATTACAGGTGAAGAAGTGTGGGAAAGTACTTAGCACTTATCTAAGCACTTTTCAAGCACAAAGTGCCTTACAGACATTACTGGAGTGATCTTCACAACAGACCTATGAGGTAAGTCATTACTGTTTTTCCCTCCCCACCCCCATTTCAATTCCAATTCATTTCTACCTCTGGCCCTAGCTCACTTCTGAAGTTCTCAGTGTTCCCAGCAATGGTGACAAGATCCATATTTCCAAGCTGTGGCTACAGGGCATGGTTGAATACACAGTTGCATAGTTGGGGGTTGGTCCTGCTTTGAGCAGGGAGTTGGACTACATAACCCCCTGAGATCTCTTCCAACCCTAATCTTCTATGATTGCACCATATTTTATATAGATAGATAGATAGATAGATATAGGCTCAATTCAGAGAAGCACTTTGCGGTACCTCTCAGGTATTGTTTAAAATAATTTTGTTTAAAATATTGTAGTAGTCGGAAACACACTAATGGTCAAAACAAAGTTTAGGCCATGTGGAGACACAATGGAGTGGCAGATGGTGAGCAGCCTGCTGAGACCAACTGGTATATCTCTTGGTGTCCTAGGGGAAAGGCAGTCACTGACTGCTCCTAGCATAGATTCCCCCGTTCTACTCTCCAGTTGCTATGCAGCAAACAGTAGTGCATTTACAATCATTAAAGGATGCTCTCAGGCAGGTCTATGCTTTGCAATTGCCATGCATACATCAAGAACCAGCCAATACTTAAGTATCATTCTTTAACATCATGCTGAATGACGATCAAGCAAATATTTCTAGCAATGCTTCTGTATCGGGCATCACACCCACCAGCAACGCTAAGCAAAAATTATATACTGCACTAAGCAATTGTGCTCCAAGTAGTGCATAGGTACCACAAGAAACACATCTGAGAATGTTCTAAACCAACTGGAATGTCTGGTTAATGTTTTAGTCATTTCACAAGTACACAGCTAGTTGAAAAAACTATGAGCACCATTTTATGAAGGGAACATTTTTAAACAAGTTTTGCCAATGTTTCCTTCCTTTTGCCAAAAATTAAACAAAATTTGGTTGGACATTTCAAGGCAGCTTCTTACGTAAGAGTAACAACGTAATAGAAACTTGTTAATATCAATGGGATTACTTGCAAAGTAAGGATAGCAGAATTGGGCCTGTAGAGATTCGTTCCCGTTGGCATTCATTAAAGTATCAAGAGTTTCCATTACACAGAATAAACAAGCCTTGCCCATATTAAACCAGTCAGTGTGCCTCAAAAGAAGAGCTGATCAACCTCAAATTACAAAGAACATTCAACAAGCAGTTTTGGTTACTGATCAGTCAACTCCATTCCAGAGAATCTTGCCAGAATGTAAAAACTTTCACTTCATCAGCTCCTACAGAGACATACACAGCAGATGGAATTTCAGCTCTGACATGGTAAGCACAATGTTACTTATCTAAAGTTTAGCACTTTTTGCTTAAACAAGTGATTATGCATAACAAAATCTTTACACCATTGACCTAAATCTCAGTTGATCTTCAGACTAAATCCAAAAGAGATTATAGCCAAGGAATGCACCTTAGAATGAGACCGACCCATTTTCTGTTTAAGTCAACGAAAATATTCACCAGTGGTCAGTTTGGCCCAAGTGTGGAGAAAGGGCTCCATAGAGCTATACAAGCACTGGCTTTGGAAAGAGATGAATATTCCAAATCCCAATAAATTCTGACCTCAAGACCACAAATATGAATAAAGGACCAATTCTGACCTCTCACCAGCTTACACTTAAATAACTGCACTGAGATCAGTGGGCTTGTTCCTGATTTTACCCTGTGGTATGACAGATCAGAATCACGTTCAAAAGGCCCAAGTTGAGTTAACCATAAACTAACCCAAAATCAATCCTACATCAGACTTATATTGGTCCAATTCATTACATGGGAACTGGTTACTGCAACAGTCATTTTATTTTCATAGATATTAACACCTATACAACATGCTCTAGACACCCTGACAGTGTGATCTTCACAGAGGAATATATAATCCACATTGTTCTTCTTAACTTCCTGGCCTAACTTGAAAACTGTCCACTAAGCAAAATGTACCCTATTCAGCTGCACCTAACTTCCCACAGACCACCCCAGAAACCTTAGCAGATATCTAGTTATTGCAATGCATCCTGAAGGTCAACAAATTAGGATTATTCTGGACAGAAAAGGTAGAAGAGAGGTCAGAGAGACAACTGGTCCTTCCGGAGACTCGTCTCTGCCTTCACTGGAGCTGGAAGTATGATTTTCAGCTCAGACAGACACAAACCAGCATGCTAAGAATAGCAGCATAACCATGGCGGCACGGGCAGCAGGATAGGCTAGGTAACCTGAGTACATATGCTGGGGCTTCAGAACAGGTTCTGTCTGGGATGGCTAACCTGTCCCACTGCCCATTTTGCTGGGATGATACAGCTATTGTTAGTACACTGGCTCAATCAAAGCTAGCAGCTGTGGGTCTATCCAAGCTGGCAATGACACCTCTAGCTCCAGTATAGAGGTACCCTGGGAGTGCATGTATGTTAGGGGGCAGGGAGCTCCCAGCTCAAGTGTCTCCACTGACTACAATTGCAGGACTATATGGCAAGAGCAGAAAGGCAGCCATCTATATATGTATGCAGGACAAAAACAACCTTCTGGAGACCAGTGCAGGTCCTGGAGTACAGCTGCCATTGCATCCATCAAGACAATTGCTATTGCATTCTGCACCAACTTCAGTGGTTGAAAATAAATGTAGGCTGGAGTTTAATGCAGATCACATTGCAATATCTAATCTGAGGGTACAAAGATATGGATGGATAAGACAATTAAAGCCCGCATCGACAGATGGCTCAACAGCTCAGGAAAATGCGGTAACACTCTTGTAGCTTTTTGGAATTCTTGGTTAAAATACATTTTACATATTCTTTTTAATTGATAAATACATACAGATGTACGGACAAATTATGATTTGATTTGAATGTCCCAATTCACGCTCTCAAATTGGGCAACACAGTGCTGTGAAAGGATCAAATCTTGGTAAGCTAATAGCGCCTCAAGAGGCTGCCTTGTTACCATGTAATTTACCACACCACTTTACGGGAGCCTTGCTGTGGTTATCGCTGCTTGGTGAGGCCACAACAGTATTGTAGCAGTTAAGCCCAGGCTACAGGAGGTTTTCAGGTGGCAGAGATGGGGCCTGCACCTGCACCTCTCCAGTCCCCTCCCACAGAGGACAGGCTGGGTGTGTGCAAATGAGAAGCTGCCACCAAGCCTCAGGGCCACCTTGTGCTCCACCCCACACTGGCCCGGATAGTGGCAGCAGCTCCAGCTCCCAGGTCCATCCACTGCCTCCTTGCTATAAATAAGGGATATTTTAAGAGCTCTTAAATTATACGTGCAGCAAGGAGAGAAATAACTAGTGTGTGATTTGTGCCTCACTTGTCAAAAGAGTCACGAGCCACCATTGCCTTTACCCAAAAGCAACTGTCTCAAAGTCTTATTCAGAGCCTTTCTGGTCACTGTTTTACTATGACCTTCTAAAGGCTGCTGTGCCAAAACCATACCCTAGGTGCCCAATAGCAGATAACCCCCTCTCTGAAGAAACTTATTACCTTACGCTGGAGATTGTGGTCAGCTGAGTTTCTTGATGTATCCGTGGGGAAAGCATCCAAAATTAAAATGGTGTCGTCTAACGGAAAGCCAGCATGGTTTGATATTTTGTGAGCCAGCTGAGCTTTCCAATAAAGGTTATGTACTGAAAGTAATTAACTGTAAAGAAAAGGAACTGGTGAGATGATTAGATTCATGGACTACAGTTGAATTCTCTCTGTTCAGTAGCAATGTTCTGCACTGGTCAGATGGCTAATAGAAACATGGAAAGTTCTCTCCACAGAAAAAGAGCTTCCCTATAAACATCTCCTACAACAAGGACTCATTTTACAACGTTCATGGCTGGACAACCCATACCACTGGAAAAGAATGGTATTGTGCTTAAGACATTGGATTGGATTACATTCCCAGCTCTGCCACAATCTCTCTGATTTTGAGCAAGTCACAGTCTCTGTGCCTCAATTCCCACCCCTACAATGGGAATATTACTTGCACAGGGAAATTCATTAATGTTCTGAGGGGCTAAGATAGCAAACAAACAAATTTCTCTACCAAAAAGGCATTTTGTTGATATGTTTATGACATTTGTATAACTAACGTGTTTGGTAACTTGCTTTGATTATTATATTATCTCTTTTGGTTTCAGATGACCTGTAGGACCTCTAGCCTCAACCTGACTTTATATATATTGTCTGTGACTTGACATGATTTAGCTAATTTTTAGCCATTTGTCTTTATGTTACAGATCAGTACAGTACTCTATCAACTCTACAGTTCATAACACGTTCAAGGTGGTATAGATCAAATGAGAGATGAATATTCAGATAATTACGCAGGTCTGTGATCTCAATAAAAAAGTGAAAATCAATAAGGTTAAAATCTGCTATGCAGCCATGTTTTGCTTGTCTCTTAGGTTGTCACGCTGGCCCATTTTGCTGGTCCGCTCTTCAAGGCAGATTTCACAGAACATGAAAAACGCAGTTCCATGAAGGGAAATGCATTTTTACAATTAGGAAATTATGAAGGCTTGTACAGTGCTTCCAAACTTGATTTTGAAAAGGAAGAGATTGGTCTCTAGTGTCTCTTACTTTCTATCTTGCTGTTTGCTTCACAGATATTTTAAATCCATTTTAACAATGTACAGTCCTAACTGCAAGACTATAAACAGGAATAAGGACTCGGAGCTTAGTGGATGAGTGTGTTCTATAATTTGCATGTTAGCCCAGAATGCCTTGTGGTCAAGTTTTGGTGTGAAATATCAACAGGTGATAAGAACAGAATGCTACAAGGTGGTTTTGGGGGTTGTTTGTTTTTCAAAAAATAGGGAACAAAAAAAAGAAAAGAAAAATCTACTAGAAAATACTCAGTGTAACTTTCTGTGTGGTATATTAAACATTTAAGGCAACATTTGCTGATGTGACCAATGATTCTCTATACCTCAGTCAGACACCTTTTAAGGTATTACTACTTTTCAGAAGATGCGGAGTCTCCCTTTGAAATTCAAGCGCCTTTAAGGTGTCTCAAGTTGAGGCCCAAAATCACTACTCACGTCTGAAAATCTTGGCTTCCATGGCTTCACTAGTGTGAGATCATGACCTTAGGTTTGCTCCAACTGCAATGGAATTACTCCTGATTTATTCTGATGTGAGAGAGATCAGAATCCAATTGTCAAAACAATCAGATGTTCAGCAGAAACAAGAAGCTCTTCCTATTTAAGTTGCACGGTAACAGAGAGAACTCCCAACGGGCTTAGCAGTGTATGCTTTTTATCAAAGAACATAACTAAATCAGACAACAGATGTTACACACTCGCCCTAACTCATCTCACATATGCTACATTAATGCCACTGATGTAAGTGAGAGTCAAGCTGATACATACGGTGCAAACATCAGAAATTAGCCTTAAATTAATACTTTTAAAGCAGAATTTACAATAAGGACTTTACTTCAGCAGGCAGTGTCTGGTAAGTAGCTAACATCACCTCTTCTCTATAACCTCATTCTGATATATTATATTAATCTAAACTCTTTATCAGTGACACATGGTACAGAACATTGTCTTCCATATCGAATTAGCGTGTGTATTTTATTGAGGGTTTTTAGCAGGATGAGCTCAAAATGAAGCGTTATAGCATAAAACACAAAGAGCAAAAATTATTTTTTAGAAACAAGAAAAAGTGTTTTCTAATGGGCTTCCAGAGATGAAAATGCATTTAATAAAAAGGAAACAGCTACACAGCAGTACATGTATCTGCTTTAGCTAAGAGAAATATTACTCTGATGCAGTATTGTTAATATCAGATTCCTGACCAACTGCAACATTTCTCCTGAACTAAACGTTTGATGCAGATTATTACCTATATTACTTCTTTTTTCTTCAGTTATCTTCTCTGTTCTTTCAAGAGGAACAGGGAAAGCATGCCCTTGGTCATCATCCCAATGACACCACTGGAGGAATTTAACAGTTAAAAGCCATATTTGTCTAATCCATGTTAGTGGATTCCCTTTCCCTATGAAAATAGTCCGGATCTCTTTCACTGACACACTAACATTATGAAAGAGACAGTGTTTTTTCCCCCAAGAACTTTGCAGAAGCAGCCGTCATTACTTATTTGTATTACTGCAGCACCCAGGAGCCCTAGTCACAGACTAGGACCCTATTGTGCTACAGTGAAGTCAGTGATGGGAGGGTCTATCCAAAGCCAATTGAAATAAATGGAGAAAGTCCTATATCAATATTCCTTTGCATTCAATCCTCTGTTTAGAGAAAAGGGGACGACAGCATGTTACCTCAATCTGCACTGATCAGCATTAATAGTAGGAACATGCAGACCTGCTTTGTTCTTTTATACAAATTGCTTCTCAGCATTTGGTTTCTCTGAAATCAGCCAAACAAAAACAGAAGACCCCTGTGCCTTGTCTTACATGCCGTAATCACACCTGGCACACTCATCATGGAGTGCCAGACATACAAGACTGGCATTCCAGCACCATGAGCTGTGGTAGCTTCGCTCACCTCATGAGGTCACCAGCAGAAACAGAACCAAAAAAAAAAAAAAAGAGGGCTGTTTCCCAGCCCATAGCAACTCTGTCTGAAATCACAGCTGGATATAACCTTTGTAAATCTCTTGACAAGAGCACGAGAGTGGGAAAGGTGACTTACCTGTCTTTCCAAGTCTGTCCAAAGTGTTTCCACTGCTCACAGTCCTGATCAGAATTCATTCTAACTTTCAGACCTAGGAATGGTCAGAGTTTGGGTTATTTCAGTCATTAGTGTCTTCTGTTTTCTGTTGTCATTTCTGATGTCTAATTAGTGGCTCCCTTCCAGATACACACTCTGTCAGAGATGCTAAGCAATTTTGGACTTTTCCAAAGTGGACAATGGCTCATGCTGTTGACACTGCCCTCACGAACAGCACCCACTCAACACATTAGCGAGAAAGAGACACAGTATGTTAAAAAGGGAATACCAGAGAACTGTTCAACAATGAACTCTAATATATATTATGCATCTTAAGTCCTTTGCATCCTGCCTGATTAGCTGCATTTAATACATGGAGATGCAAAATCTTAACTAGCAGAAATTAGCAGTGCAAAGAAGCAGCAAAGACCAGCAGCTGAAGCAAAGCACTAGGTGTCTGGAACCATTGTTCTAATCTAGACTCTGCCACCATGAGTCAAGTGCCTTTCTGTGCCTCTTTTCCCATGTGTAAACTAGCAGTAGTAATCCTTCCCTCTCCTTCACAGGGCGGTTGGGAAAAGTTAGTGACTGCAAAGTGCTTTAGCATCTCAGATAGAAGGCGAAACTGGAAGTGCAAAGTACTAACCTTTGCTGTGCCTTGAATCTATAGTGCAAGTCCTGGAAACCAGCAATTATTGGCAGTCGTCACAGAAGCACCGTGCCCTGTTGCTGCATTGCTGTAACAGAAAATTAATGGCTATGAGGGGTGAATTCTCCTTTCAGGGTGTGATCCTCAGCGCCCATGGGAAGTAGCACAGAAAGTGTTCAGCAACAGCCTGCATTTAAATCAGTCCTGACTCACACTCCGATTCTGCCTATCGGCTCCTCTCTCATTACAGTGCCTGACATATCCAGGAAGCCCAAGCTATTGCAGCCATTTCCAGTCCCATATTTTTAAGGACTCTTGCCTCAATAATCTATACTGGCACGTTGCGTAAGCACTCACTGCCAGCTCACCTGGAACTCTAGCACTCGTCATAGTTCTGTTAGCCAACAACTGAAAGTGGAGAGCAGCTAAGTTTTATTTTAAGCATTTTCTCTCCAGTGTGTGCCAAACTTAATTTAATATTACACACACACACACACACAAACACACAAACCTTGCTAGGTAAAGACAACATTATGGTTGCAATATCAAGTGCTCAAAAGTTTGGAAGTGACAAAACAGTCAATCTCCACAGAGCTACCAAAAAAAAAAAACAAATCAAAAACCAAAACCACACACATGGGTAGTCAGTGTATTTTTCCCTAATCTCATTCTCAAATGACAAAAACCCATTCTGACGGAAACTTTCGAAGAAAATGTAACTTGAGGCAGACACCTGGCATGGAATTTCACCATGTATGGAAGAAGTTTGGCAAAGTCATAAGCAACTGAAAACACAATCTTGTAATAAGAAGTGTCAGGCAACTTGAACAGGCAGCACTGCCTGACCACTTGTAATGTGACAACTGGGAGGGAGGAAGGAAGAGAAACATTCAAGAGGCATAAAATCCACCAAATGGGAAGGTCTGGTAGTATGGATCAATACGGTATTTCAGTCAAAATCTGCACAAATCCACCGTTGAAAGCAACAAACAATGAATATACTTACTTTTAAAAAATCCTGCAAGGAAAAGACACTCATGAAAAATATATGAGGAAGCTTCCAGTAATTATAAATTAGCAGAGATGTTTCTTTCATTGGCCATTAATTTATATTAATTATTAATCCAGTGCTGCTGCCAAAGCCTTTGTGCCCAAAAACACTTCAGTATGTTCTTTAAAGGGGCAGTTTACAGTTTTTACTTTATGAAAGTACATGGATTGACATACATTGAAAGGCAAGTGGTCTAAAGTAAAACATGCACTTGAGCACTCTGATCCACTCAGTTAAAGGCTTTGTTTTTGAAAAGATCATTAAAGAGTTTGGCTGTGGGAGGGGAGGGTGGTTGTGAGTGAGGGACTTTGGTGGACATTGAAGTAAGGACTGATAGCACAGCTGCAGGCTCTATCTCAGTACAAGCTTAAAATCAGCCACTGTGATCATGGATATTCTATATAAATGATGGAGCAGTCGTGGTTAAAACAGTTTGACCATTTTGAAAGGTGCTACCATCTTCGAGAGATTCCCTATTCTTCAAATGGGGAATTTTTGAAAAATGGAAGAAACTTTTTAATATGCAGTCACTGTAGTAGATTAGGCCAGACAGAAGCTTTCCCACACCCCTCACACCTAACCAGAAACACCTCCAATACACCAGCTCTTGACCTAGCCTGATCAGATTACCTGCTGCAGTAACACCTCGCGGTAAATTATGCAGAGGTCTTCTGAGAAGGACAAATGTCTGCTAGTGTTGGGTGCAAAGGCAAACTAATTTTCTAACGTTACGATTTATACTCTTTCCACTGAGAATATGGGGTCAAATCTTGATTTGTTCCTTTTCACCAAGATGCTATATTCACAAGCTGGGAGAAATTGCAACACCAAGATTTCAGGACCTAAAATATTTTCCTCTCAGTGCACCAAGCAGGCCCACACATTGACTAGTGATGACAAACACTACAGACATGGGCGGGCTCGGTTTCATTACAGAGAGTTTTCTACTGGATAGGACATTAGAGCCCCTGACTTAAGAGAGGTGGGTTCTGTTCCCAAGTCCACCACTAGTCTGCTGTGGTATCTTTAGCAAGCTGTCCATCTCTCTGTGCCTCTCTCCCACCCTTGGTCTTGTGTTTAGAAGGTAAATTCTTCAGGAAAGAAAGTCTCAACATGTGAGTGCACAATGGCGAGCGCAATAAGGCCTCTCGGTGATACAGTAAAACAAATCGTACAACAGGGACTAAAAAGGCCCCTCTTCCTTTAAAGAAAAACAAGAATTTTACCGCCCAGTATCCAAGATGGTGTTCCCTATAAGCTATGCGTTTGGGTGGCCGCCCAAGAGAGATTCAAGTTGATTAGCCCAGTTGATTAGCAGAGCCACGCACATCCGGCAGCGTGTGTTCAGGTGCTTCTCCCCACACCGCTTTGCAGCCATGTTGCTCCGTCCTGCAGCTGCTTCCAGGACCCCACTGCTGGCTATGCAGAGTGGGGAGGGGGCCTGATGTCATGGTGTCCACCTCCCCCCGCCCCTGTATCCCATCTCTGCAGAGCAGGGGAGAGAGGACAGCCTGGCTCAGGAGGCATGGGAGCTGCTGCAGCCTGAGGTCTGAATGGTGCATGAGTGAGTGCCTTTCTTAAAGAGACAGCCCCTGGTTTCTGAGACTTCCCCAGCAGCCACTTCACACAGTCTCCTCTGCCCATGTACCCCATTTCTGCAGGGGCAGGAGGGAAGACAGGGCTCAGGACAGCTTTCAGTGCATGCCTTAAAGAGACAGCGCACCGCATCTCTCAGAAACTTCCCCAGCAGCCAGCACACACACAGTCTGTGTGTCACATAACACACACACACACACACAATTCTCTTTCACACTCACCTCCCAACACATTAGTGTTATTATTGTTGTTACTTCTTGGTACTTCCTGCAATGTCCATGTATTCTCTGTAATTTTATTCATTCAGCGTGTCTTATTTTAGTGATTTGACTGCCTACGCATTTCATAATTTTTATTTCTCTTACGCTTAAATTTAATTCTTTGCCTAACTTGTCCCAGCTGAGTAATTATTCCAGTGGTAACTTTTTAAAAAATAAATATCATATCTAGGTTTTTTGTTTCTACTGGCAACCCACAAAATGTAATCTGCACATGGATGAAAAAAATTAAAGAAAATATTGACTCTCTCTGCCAACTTCCCAAAGGAAACAGAAATGCAAACTTTCAGGATGCTCCCCATTCTCCACCCCCTGAAGTTTCTCTGGAGTTTGTCCTCCACACTAGCTGTACATCCATCATTTTCCCTCCATCAGGAGCTCATATAGAGAGTGAGAGGGTGGTAGAAGTGGTCTTTCCCCTCTCCTGAGCAGTCTCCTCCCCTGCCAGAGTGCCTCTGCAGTAATGAAGGTAGCTGTGGCCCTTCCCAGGGAAAAGGAAAGAAACTCTTTCCTGGCCAGGCCAAGCTGTACACACTGTCCCACTCCCTACTATTTATATCTCTTGCTATAAAAATGGCAAGAGATTAAAATTTCATAGAATCATAGAATCATAGAATCAAAAGGTTGGAAGGGACCTCACGAGGTCATCTAGTCCAACCCCCTGCTAAAGGCAGGACCATTTTCCCTAAATAATCCCAGCCAGGGTGCGGTCTAGCCGGACTTTAAATAGCTCTAAAGATGGAGATTCTATCACCTCCCTAG
>NC_133778.1:3532175-3534912 GCF_003597395.2 Chelonoidis abingdonii
AAAAAAAAAAAAAAAAAAAAAAAAAAGGTCTCCCCTGCGGCGGTCCCAATATTTTCCCTTTAACATCTGGTCACCCTAAATGAGCGGGGGTGCACCTGCTGTGCTCATATTTTAGATGAGAGGCCAGGCTGCCAACTCCTTCCATTTTCAAAACGTTTTTTCCATTTAGGGAGCAAAACCCATTTTTCATAAACAAAATTCTTCAGATGGAAGCCTGCAACCAACACTAATTATTGTGTATTTCAGGACTCTCTTGCCTAGGGTGACCAGACAGCAAGTGTGAAAAATCAGCATGAGGGGTGGGGGGTAATAGGACCCTATATAAGAAAAAGAACCAAAAATTGGACTGTCCCTGCAAAATCGGGACATCTGGTCACCCTACTCTTGCCAGAGTCCAGGGTCCAACCCTTGTAATAGGGATGTGGCACACATGAAAACAGGGCAAAGAATGATCCGTAATACCTACCCGCCGCCACCAGAGGTGGGCCTACAGAAAGTTACGCCTGTATCATATGACAAGAGGCAGCCTGCAGACTCCACAGATTACTGTGATACCACCACCATTCATCCATCTTTAACTACCCTACTGCACTACCTCTTCTCTCCAATTTCCCTTTCTACTCTTGCAGCAACGTACTTGTGCTGCTGCTTCAGTGCCAACAAAGCAATCAGCCTATCACGGCACTCCATTTAGCACTCTGCAATCCTGCAACTTCCGCCTTCAGCAAGGCTGATTGATTCCAACTGAGGGTACGTCTACACAGCAACGAAACACCTGTGGCTGGCCCACATCAGCTGACTCAGGCTCCCTGGGCTTGAAATTTAAGGCGGTAAAATTGCAGTGTAGATGTTCTGGCTTGGGCTAGAGCTCGAGATCTGGGACCTGGTGATGGGGAAAGGTCCCAGAGTCAGGGCCCAAACAACTACCCAGCAATTTTCAGCCCCACAGCCAGGCAGTGGCTCTTTTTATTCCAGTGTAAATGTACCTGTGATGCTTGGCAGGCATGACCTGGATGCAAGACAGGTGACATTTAGCAATTTGTCTTCTCTCCTTTGCCCCTCTTCACCTCCAGCATAGGAACATCAGCCTTGTGCTGCTTTGACAGAGCTTTGTCATATGGCTCAGCAGAGTAAATGGAAAATTACTTGATGAAATAGTGCATTTCATCTGGCACTGCTCAGGCACGTGTGGTTCGGCCTGCCAGTGCTACGGAGCAGCAGCAGAGGCCCTAGAGCTGCCCTAAAGGATGGTCTCACAGAGCAATGTGCTGAGGGGAGAATCCACAATCCAATGCTGAATTTAAATCTTTAAATGTACAGTAGAACCTTGAAAATTTGCACTAAATGACTGGGAGGCCTAAGACAGATTATCATATCTTGTGTATTAGAGTGTAAGTAAAGACACATATGGGAAAAAACTCTTGTCGTTCTTTGCAGAGGCAAAGCCCACACCATGACTGCCTTGCTAGTCTGCCAGTGTAACAACTAGGAATGACTCAACTTTTGTTAAGAACATTTTAGAAGGAAACAAATGTTCAGATATTTTCCTTTTTGTTCTTTGCTTCTTGTTATCCATAAAACAAAACACTCATTTCAAATTGAAAAAGTTAACTGCCGTTTCCAAAACTCAAAAAAAAGAAAAAGTCACAGCTTTCAATCTTGGGAGGTTTTCCCTTTGGAAAAAAAAGGCTGAGAAGGAAAAAAAAAATTGAAAAATTCTGTGGTAAAAACAAGACTTTTCTCTTTTCTAAAAGAAAAGTTTTTGTTTAGTCAAAAAATCCAAACAAAATTCAGTCAACTATTTCTAATGAAACATTTTTTCTTTTGATTTCTTCTGTTGATGACATTGGTCTAGTAGGAACCAAAGACTGTAAGGCTGGTTGGTTTATTTTTTAAATGATACATGACATAAAAGTAGCAAACCTTGAGATCAAACAGGTCACACTATGCCTTGAAGGTGCTCCAGGAGACACCCACATGGCAGGAGCAAAGTGGAACACATGGGAATCATGGTGGATGCTCAGTCCTATGCAGCATGCACTGCATTCCCTCCCACCCCACGCAGTTCCACTGGCAGGGCCGGGCCAGGGAAGCTGTGTGCACTGGTCAGCTGCTAAGTTGCAGTCAGGAGACAAGTAGCAGAACTGGAAGCGAGCCAGGTCAGGATGCCAGGAAGTCAAAGTCAGGCACCAAGTTGAAGGCAGCAGGCAAATAGCACAGTTGGGGTCAAGCTAGGTCACGATATTGTAGGCCTTGCTGGAGCCCTAGGCATAACTAACAGTGGCCTGGTCTACACTACGCGTTTAAATTGATTTAAACACCGTTAAATCGATTTAACGCTGTACCCGTCCACACTACAACGGTCTTTATATCGATTTCTGTACTCCTCCCAGACGAGAGGAGTAGCGCTAAAATTGATCTAAACATATCAGATTAGGGTTATTGTGGACGGAAATCGACGTTATTGGCCTCCGGGCGGTATCCCACAGTGCACCACTGACCGCTCTGGACATCTGAACTCGGATGCAACGGGCAGGTAAACAGGAAAAGCCCCGCGAACTTTTGAATTACATTTCCTGTTTGCCCACCGTGGAGCTCTGATCAGTATGGGTGGCCATGCAGTCTCAAATCCAAAAAGAGCTCCAGCATGCACCGTACGGGAGATACTGGATCTGATCGCTTTATGGGGAGACAAATCTGTTGTATCAGAGCTCCGTTACAGAAGACGAAATGCCAA
>NC_133778.1:3535507-3540995 GCF_003597395.2 Chelonoidis abingdonii
TCTCCCCCCCCCCCATTTTATCTCACTAACAAGTCTCTGTTTCTTTTCCTGCATTCTTTATAACTTCATGACACAAATGGGGGGGGACACTGCCATGGTAGCCCAGGAAGGTTGGGGGAGGAGGGAAGCAACGGGTGGGGTTGTTGCAGGGGCACCCCCTGTGAATACTGACACGGAGCAGCTGTGCTCTGATACACTGGTCCTCTAGTACACTTGCCTCTTATTCTAGGCAGGACTGACTCTATTTTTAGAAACCATAAAGGAGGGATGGGCACCTCTAAGAGGCCACACTTCCTCCTTGCAAGCACAGAGTCTGAGTGTCACAAAAACTTTTAATAAAAGTAGAGAAGTAACTCAGCATTAATTTGGGAAACCACCACAACTAGGGTTCATAAACAAACAATGAGCAAAAGACCCACCCCCAAGTAGGTTGGGCAGAGTCCTTTTCCCTTCAGGTTCTTAAGTCCAGCAACCCAAAAGTCCTTTCAACGTGCCCGTCCTTTCTCTGCACCTCATTCACAGTTGCTGTCCTTGATCAGTGCAGCCTCAGAGTTCAGAGGTTCATCTGCGGAGTTCACCTCCCACCCTGGTGGAAGTGCAGGAGGAAAGGAGGCACCTTACATACCCATCTGGCCGCGCCTTTCACCCAACTGCCTAGCTGGCTGGCTGCTCACCAAGATGTCTTCTGGGCCCCCCACACTTAACACAGTTGTCAGTGATTTCAGCTCTCAGTGATTTCAGCTGTTAGTGGGGAAGCCTCACTGCTGGTGCACACTGGGCAGCCTCTTGCATCAGAGACACTGTCCCAAAGTAGATCTAATACTTAGACCTAGGGGGATGAACGAGTTAGTAAGAATTACTCTTTAAGCAATCATCTAACACATTAGAATTAACCATGGGTGAAGAAATACACTCGATCTTTGTGTAAACAGCACCAGCTGTTTGAAAGAAAATTATTCTCTTCCAAAGTAACTTTTCATGTTAAACCTTCAATCAAGTCTGCAGGTTTCAATAGCGTAATTAGGATCAGGTTAAAATACTACAGGATATATTTCTATGGTGCATTTTTTCCCAGAGAGAGATTATGGAAACTGCTTTCTTTTCTGATTCCTAGAAAACACTAAACAGAATTTAAAGGAAAACTATTCCTAAACCCACACAGGAGTGTAGAATATTGTTTGTGAAGGAAGAAAGGTAAATGTATTACATCAGGGTGTGGATCACCTTCCTTTCTAGCTGCAAGTCTCTGAGATACCAGTGTTCAACCAAAGAGACTTCAGAAGCTCTCCCTGAAATACCAAGACATCATACTTTTTCAAAGCACAGCAATGAAATAAGCAGGGCCAAATTCACCCCAGTAATCAATGGAGTTACACTAGGAATTAGCTTTGCTATTTACTCTCAGTGGGAGGAAGTGACTCTGCCTGCACAAAACCTGAGTATTCAGGCTCTGTGTGGGTGGAACATGGGGAGGTGAAAATCATTCCTTTAGCTTCGGGCCAGGGAGAGGCACTGTGGCGCACTGCACAGGCAAGTGCTGTTCCAACCCATTGGCCAGAATAGCAGCCACACCCTCTCCATGCTACTTGAACCTCTCCAATTGCACGGGCATGGTTCTGCAGACCCTGGCCTGGCCCATCCCAAAGGGAACTTCTGTGCCATGGCCAACTTTAGACTGGAACCAACTGTTCTGCAGCACGTGAAGTATACACGGGCATTCCTGCACGGTTCTTCACCTAGCCAACTGATCCCACCGTCAACGCAGCCCCTACTTCGGGCTTGAGTGGCAGAGCTCTATACCAGCCTGCACAGCAAAGTGACCTTCGCCCAACATGAACAAAGAGGCTAGCCACAGAGGATGTAAGTGACGCAGGTCGCCCATCTGATCTACTTAATCCAATGAAAATTCAGAAGGGCAGTATACTTGTTGAGTTTGTGACAGAAGCCCATTCAATTACCCTATAGGCATGATGAAGAATGTGATGCAAGTTGTCAGCTCTTTGCCAAATGATAGCAGATCCTGGGGTCTTGCAGCCTGAGCTTCCTGTTGGAATCAGTGATGCCGAATCAAGGTATTTTCTTAGTGTAACTTCATTTACACGCCAACCCCTTCTTATAGGAATCTCAGCCTGAACACCATGCCTGTGTCCGAAGGAGTTACCTTGCCTCAGGAATGGACCAGTTGCAGAACTACTTGCTGTTACCTTGTTCTCCTCCTCCTACCATTTGTTTATTCATCAGCCTCGGACTGTCTAAATACTAGACTATGAACTCTGTGGGATAGGGACTGCCTGTGTTTGTACAGCCTCAGACAAAAAGGGTGTTAATCCCTCTTAGGACTTGCTAGGGCCTATTGCAATAGAAATAAGCTATAATGATGAGATACTGATTACAACTCCATGAGTAAGGTTGAGCAGAGTTTGATACTCAAAGCAGGGATTCACTCTGTTAAGTATCTACTATATGACTTAATATATTTTTCACTTGTTAGTCTTTGTTGTTGGTTCAAATGATCTTCAAACTCCCAATGTAGTTGAAACTCACTGAAGTCTTCTGCCTAGGCTATATTTGAAGAAACCTGAATTCAGCTCTTCCCGGCAAGGACATCGCATGATGACAATACAATCAAGACCTTTAATGTTGGTGATCGTTGTGACAGACTGTATCCCTGTGTTCACCTCGCACACTATGTTCACCTCGCACACTATTGTAATGATCTTTGTACAAAATATGCCTTGTGAGGTATCATTTGAAAACTCCATTTGCTGGTCAATATTGTCCTGATAAAATATATTATATGTGAAGTTATAAGATTCCCCTGAATGGTGTTAACACATGCTCCAGACCCCACAGCTCTTCCCAAACGGAAGGTCTGTCTCAAACAAAGGAACATGTGCTCTGCTTAATTTGCATTTAAGCAGTAAACAGAGCCATCAAGCAAAAAGGGAGTTCCAACAGATAGGAAAACCAGCAGGAAATATCCTCCCCTGTAGACTTTTTGTCTCAGCTGGAGATGCTTCTCAAAAGGAGGGAGAGGACTATAAAAAGAATGGGGAAACACCCCAAGAGCACCTTCTCCTTGCTCTTGCTTGGTCTCTCGATTCACTGCACCAGAAGGAACAAAGGAAGCAGCTCTTTGTTTTGGCCTGTGACAGATTAAACTGACACTGGAATTTTTGAAAAGTACCTTGTGGAAATACAAAGCCCATGTTTTTCCTCTCTCTTCATGAGGACCGTGACAGAAGGGGGCTCTGGGTTTCACCAGTGTTACTCAACTGAGCTAGTCTGATTTCAGGACAGAAAAAAACCTAGGAAGCTGACAAATCTCCTCAGGCCATTTCAGAGAGTAGGGGGTATAGTCTCAAGTCCTTTTGTAATGCAGGCTTCTCTCTCACTGTCTGGGAGAAGGAAAGAGTTGTGGAGTGGAAACCTGTGGGGATCTTCAGATAGACAGTGGCTTTCCTCCCTGAAAATGTCAGACTGTATATTAGAGAAGAATAAAGACTTTGATTACATCAAAGAAGCATCTTGTCCTTTAATTATCTCCTGCATCCTTCTCTCCCCATTACTTCTTTTGAACAGAGTTTTCAGCCAAGCTGAAGAAGACCATATTCATCATTCTATCCCCACCCTCAGCTCTCCAGTTATATGGTCCAGAAGTTACAAGTCAATTGAAACACAGTGTATTGCAGGGGCTAATTGGCATTTGACCACTCCCTAACTTACATGACTGCCTTTCCATTAACCCAGGAAACTAAGTAATGGAAATATAGTTCTGATTTCTCATTTAATTTTTCAGAGTTACTGGAAAGCTAACTTTGCCCTCCACTATTAAGAGCATGTTACATAATAATTCTTTCCACCTACCAGTCTGGAATCTGTACCAAGTAAAATATTTAAAAATAATAAGAGACTACACTGAATGGTTACTTTGGGGGGAAAAGGTGTCTTAAATGTCAGAAAACACAGAGCTATAAAAAACAGCTCCGGGCAGACAACTCTATAAACCCCGGTTTTTTTAATGTGATGGTTGCATTGATTTTTTTAAATGGTGATCCCATTACTACTCATTAAGAGTGTGGATAAGCACCTTTATGAAAGTGCTTGTACAATAACAAGGCAAAGAGGGAACAGAAGGGCAGTAGCTTTCCATCACATGGACAGTGGCTATAAAGGGTGATTAAGAGAACTGAATACTTCATATATTAAGGCCCAGGATACCACTGCAGATTCTAAGATGGGTGAATTTAGTTTCCCTCTCTTCTACCTGCCATTCTGCATTGCCATAGCCTCTCCTTTCCTTCCCATCACAACTCACATCCATCCCACCTCCTCCCTTCCCCCAAAACTGAAGACCTCACTTTGCCTCCCACTGAGCAGGCAGCTTCACACTCCCCACCCCCTTACCTACTTCCTCCCAGCTACCAACTTCATATCTTAAACAGAAGGAGGCACTCTAGCTTCCATGCTAGAGACTCCTGGCCCTGAGCTTATTCTTGCACTCCTCTGGCTCCCAACACAAGAGACCAGGCAGGAACCAGCAGTGGAAGGAGGGAACTCGGCAGAAGAGGACCATCCTTGGCAGAGGAGGAGTGGGATCTACCATATCATCTCTCTGCAGGAATCATGACTTGGCCTTCCAGAGCCAGAAACGCTTGTTCTGCTCATCACAATGCTTCTGAACAAGCCCTGTAATCAACACTGTGGGATTGGCCAAAGTCTGAGGTCCCTCTTAGAATGCCAGGGTGGGAAGGGACCTCAGGAGGTCATCTAGTCCAACCCCCTACTCAAAGGGGGACCAATTCCCTGACAGAATTTGACCCCAGTTCCCTAAATGGCCTTCTCAAGGATTGAACTCACAACCCTGGGTTTAGCAGGACAATGCTCAAACCACTGAGCTATCCCTCTCCCCACATAAAGCAACTATGGCCCATACAGGGATCAAACCCCCAACCTTGGCATTATCAGCACCACGTGCTAACCAGCCACATGAGGTAGCCAGCCACATGACACCCAACTCTTCTTCCCTTACGCTCAACTCAGTTACATCATTTCACACTGCTCCAATTTTCACTCTCCTACAGATTTTTTCAGCCAGCCCAGCAGTCTGCCTGTGCATGTGGGAGGCATGGTAGTGCTGACAGGACACTCACATCCTTGACTGACTAACTCCTTTTCATGATTGCTAATAGCAAGGGGGCCCTGTTTATCACTGCCAGCCCTATCAGTCATCTGATACTCTCCTGAACTACCCGGAGGATCAGACACAAGAAGAAAACCAAAAACCAAAATGTAACCAAAAAGCGAGATTCATAGACTCTAGGACTGGAAGGGACCTCGAGAGGTCATCAAGTCCAGTCCCCTGCCCTCCAGCAGGACCAAACACTGTCTAGACCATCCCTGATAGACATTTATCTAACCTACTCTTAAATATCTCCAGAGATGGAGATTCCACAACCTCCCTAGGCAATTTATTCCAGTGTTTAAC
>NC_133778.1:3545053-3617830 GCF_003597395.2 Chelonoidis abingdonii
AGCTACAGTCTTTGCAAAACCACACCAGAATCTGGGTAGAAGCATCCATGCTCTGGTGCTCTGTCTGGCTACAGGCGCAGGTGGAGGAGACAGAAGCAGTGCTGCCACAGGTGTTGCGGGTCTTCCTAACCATCGTAAGCCTCCCTCTGTCAAACTCCCTCTCAAACTCCCCTGTCTCAGCTCCCTATCCGCTCTGCTCTGCTTTAAAAAGAAAGGTTTTGGATGTAGTTTGGTTTATAGGTTTTCAAGGGACTAATGGGTCACGGATAGGACCGACAAGGGACCCCCACTCCCTTCCTACTCCCCTTCCAAACTCCCTTGTGAAACTCCCTGTTAGCAGCCCCTGGTCGCTTGTGCGCGGCTTTATCAAGCCCTGGCCTGAGTGAATGCCCCGCACACTGGTTAAGGCTCAGCCAATTACCAGAGGCTTCTAGCTTTCAAACCTTCCTTTGTAGCTCAGCCTCCAACTGCCAGCTACAGCACAAGGTCCTTCAAACAACCAAAACAAACAAACAGACTGACAAACACAAGCTCAGCACACAGCAAGTAACCCCCAAACACAAACACACACACATACTGCAGACAGTCACTTACCCCACAGATGAAAAAATATGAAAATGTTTACTCAATCCTGAAATATTTTTACCAAACAGACTCTGGTTTCTGTTTGTTGAAAACCAAAAACTTCCACCAACATGATTTTTTTTTGTTCAAAGCTACTTTTGCTTTTTTAAAAATTACAAACCATTTCTAATCCCAATCTCATCCCATGACCAACCACTACCAACTAGGTTATTATTACCAGTACTCATCCCTGCCAAGTCACCAGTATCAGGATCCTACATCATATGCACATGCTAGAGGTCTCATACTTGAGGCTCTAAAACATCCTTGGCATTTCTAAATATTATAGATGACAATTTCCTCAGTCAAAAGGTATTGTTTCCAACAAAGAGGAATTCTACATTAGCCCTTGCTTTGACAGATAAAGAGGAACTGATCACAGAATGAAAAATTAATTGTAGTTTAGGGGCAAGTGATCATGAAGTGATCACATTTATAGTGTCAAAAGAGAATAAAATCCAGACAAATAGTATATATACACCTCTACCTCGATATAACGCTGTCCTTGGGAGCCAAAAAATCTTACCGCGTTATAGGTGAAACTGTGTTATATCGAACTTGCTTTGATCCACTGGAGTGCGCGGCTCCCCCCACCCCAGAGCACTGCTTTACTGCATAATATCCAAATTCATGTTATATCGGGTCACGTTATATCAAGGTAAAGGTGTACTTGGTGCTAATTTCACAAATCTGAAAACAATCCTGAGCTAAATTAGCTGGGAAGCAGAATTTAATCAGAAAAATGTTGAATAATTGGGAATTACGAATTGTTTAAGAACAGTTTATCAGACACAGAAAAAGCCACAATCAATGAAGAAGGTGATATTGGTTAAAAAACTACCAGGTTTAGATGGGATGTGAAGGCAGCTAGAAAATATATATATAAAATAAGTGGAAGTACTGAATATAAGTCAGAAACTGGGAATTGAGGGGAAATGATAAGGGAAGCAAAGGGACATGGCCAGCAGAGATAGGGACAACAAGAAGGAACTTTTAAAGTACATAAGGAACAAAACGAATCATGACAGTGGTACTTGTCCATTATTAGATTGAAATGGTTTAATAAGTAATGATAATAATGCAGAAAAGGCAGAAGCGTTCACTAAATATTTCTGTTCTGTATCTGGGGGAAAAAAACAGACGCAGTCTCATCATATGATACCACTCATCATTCCACCAGCTTCGCAGGAGGATGTTAAACAGCAGCTACTAAAGTTGGACTTTCTAAAGTCAGCAGGTCTGTATAATTTGCACCAAAAAGTTTTTAAATAGCTGGCTGAGGAGCACAGTGGACTGCTAATATGGATTTTCAGTAAGTCTGGGAGTGCTGGGAAAGTTCCAGAAGACTGGAAGAAAGCTATTGATGTGCCAATATTTTAAAAGGGTAAATGGAATGACACAGGTAATTATAGGCCTGTCAGTTTGATATCAATCCCAAACAAAGTAACAAAACAGCTGATACAGGAGTGTATTAACAAAGAATTAAAGCAGGTAACAACTAATGCCAATTAACATGGATTTATGGAAAATAGACCCTGTTAAACTAACCTGATATCTTTTTTTTCAATGAGACTACAAGTGTGGTTGATAAAGGTAATAGTGTTGATGTAAGGTAGTACTTAGTACTGCACAACATTTTGATTAAAAACTAGAATATAAAATGAACATGGCACTCAAACGGATTCATAACAGGATGATAGGTCTCAAAATAGAGAACCACTATCAAACGGGTGTGGTTTTAGAGGGGTCTAGGGTAATTAACTACTGGAACAAGGTACCAAGGGTTGTGGTGGATTCTCCATTACTGGCAAATTTTAAATCAAGAATGGTTGTTTTTTTCTGAAAGGTTTGCTCTAGGAATTAACTTGCAAAGTTCTATGATCTGTGCTATACAAGAGGTCAAACTAGATGATCACAGGGATCCCTCCTGGCTTTGGAATCAAGGATTCTATGAATCAATCAGCCTTAATCTAGGCCTCTGTTTTTGACACAATAGTGTAGAGTTTTCCTTAAACAGACATTTCTAGTCTTATCCCAGCAGCCTCAGTCCTGATTTCCTGAAGTTTGACATCTTAGGGTACGTCCAGACTACTCGCCGTATCGGCAGGTAGTGATCGATCCCCAAACACGCTCCCCGTCGACTCCGGAACTCCACCAGAGCGAGCGGCGGTAGCGGAGTCGACGGGGGAGCAGTGGCCATCGATCCCACACCGTGAGGATGGGAGGTAAGTCGGAATAAGTTATGTCGACTTCAGCTACAGTATTCCTATAGCTGAAGTTCCATATCTTACATCAACACTCCCCTCAGTGTAGACCAAGCCTTAGATACAGTATCCCAACTATAGGAGGGTGCCTGCATGGTAATCCTCAGCATTTAACAAAAAATCCATATGCCTTACAAGAGTTTCTGGTCAGAGCACATTTCACAGGCGGTCCTAATGCACAGTACTGTCTTCTGAAGAGCAGCGGGGACTCACAGCAGAAGTGTGCATGGCTTTTTTGGTGGTGTAGGGGCGGGGGAAAGAAAAATGGATGGCATTTCTAAATTCCTACAAACTCAGTTTCCTCACACACGGCTCCATCTATCACTATGCTGTACACAGGGGAGTTTTTCTTTCTTCAGCGGGTACAGAAATCTCACTTGGAAATTGACCTTAAATGCTATTCTGTCAACTTGGGAGTCTTACAATCGAAATCAGATGCCTTTCTAAAGAAATATGGCTACTAACTTTCTAGTAACATAGTACAGCCTGGAACCTGGGGTGTGAGAGGAATTCAATTCCCACCATTCATCCCATCTGAAAACAGAGAGCAGGACTAAAGATGGCCAATCCACAAGTGTAATTAATGCCTGGATATAGTGAATATCCATCCTGCCCGTCATTTCCCAGTGCTGAGGGGTAGGGGCGTTTCAGCTATCAGTACACCATGCAGGTGGATGATGCTCTGAGAGAAAAAGATGACAGAGGCTCAAGTTGTGCCATTTGAGCCAGCTAAAGAAGTGGGCAGGTGTCAGGACAGCCTGCAGTGTTTGCCATCTGTTAAGTACCAGCAGAGAACGATTGTCCTGTTCTGAACTGTGAGCCAACAGTGGTACCTGCTGGCGACCAGCAAGCCAGTAGTAAAACATTTCATCATGTCAATTCAGACTCTGATGTTCATGTTTAACATCTCTCTGCTCAAGCAATCACGTAACAGGGCAGCCTCTAAGAGTGCTGACTGGAAGGGGACTAAGAAGCAAGACCTGTATTTGTTTATAGCAGGAGCATGGCTAAGCACAGAGCTAGGAGCCAGGAGACCCAGCTTCTGTTCTGGGTTCTACTATTGGTTGGCTGAGTCAGTCTCTGTGCCTCTATTTTCCCATCTGTAAAAAAGAGGATGATACCTAGTCTACCTCCCTTGCAGGGGTGCAGTGATACTGAATCCATTAGTATTCGTAAAGAGCATCAAGGGGTTGTACAACTACACATGTTGTTCATAAGATTACGGTCCCTGGGTTTTGCCAGTGTGTGAGGCAATTTCCTAGTGGGAGAGAAAATTTGAGTAAGTAACTAAATAACATGCATAGAAGAGACCAGTTGGTTTGTCAAATGCCAGATGTCCCTGAGCAAAGGGGGTTTTGGAGACTGCCTGTATCTCAGCCACAGTAGTTTCTTAGGATTTGTCTACACAGGAAGTTCTAGCGGCATAACACAGGGTACGAATTTAAAATATTATAGCTATTATAACCTTCCTGTGTGGACATTTTTATTCTTGGCCAAGTGTCCACACAAGAAGATTATCCCAGTACCACTATCCTGGTTTAAATATACCGCTTGTAACTGGAAATATCTTCCAGGCACAACAAGCCCTTACAGTGAGTTTGAAGAGTTTGTCTCTCTCTAGATCATTGTCTCCTCCTTCCGGCTCTTTGAAACTCTCCTCATATTTCTCCCCTCTTGTGTCTCAGACACATCTGCTCTCCCTCCTCAATCACATCTTATTCTCCTCACCTGTGTGCTTTCCTTCCCTCCCTCTTGGGCCCCCAAGACTCTCAGTCAACTCAGCCTGAGTAATGATAAGAAGCAGTTACCTTCTTGTTCTGCAGATCCAAAGGTGGGATTGAAGCACCTCACTCAGGTGGAACTCTGAGACACCTGGGGTAATCGGACATGCACAGATTGCAGAACACTTAAAATGTATGGTGAGGAGAGTAACACCATCTTGTGGACCCTGCAAGTACCTAACCAGAAGTAGACCAAAGACACAGAGTTCAGAGGTTCCTTGAGACAGACGCTGATACACTAACGCAATTAAATACATTCCTCCAAAACCTGAGAGGCTCTGCTTCCTTAGCGCCTACATCCCTGTTAGTGCAGGAAAGGAACAGGGCCGCCAGCCACAGCAAAAGGATGGAGGATGAGAGGTAACTAGGCACAGAAGTGCATTGATTTGGGATGGCCACAGTTCCACCCCAAGTATTAGGCAGACAACAGAGCTATATGAGGAAAGAGGGACCAAGTGACATGAGCAAACAAAGCAAATCATTGTGCTAATTTTTCTTGTAAGGCAAGTGTCCTTACTCTTACGGATATGTTCCATGACCTTAGCTCTTGTCATACGCCCCTTACCATTGCACTTTGACTCTAGGGTGACCAGACAGCAAATGTGAAAGATCAGGACAGGGGGGTGGGGGTAATAGGAGCCTATATAAGAAAAATACCCCAAACTCGGGACTGTCCCTATAAAATCAGGACATCTGGTCACCCTATTTGACACTCACTCGTTGCTTCTGCAAGTGAGGAACGAGTACTGTCAACAGCTGTATTGCTCTGTAATAAATTCAGAGTCATTACTGGAAAGCTACATAGCATCGCTGCAGAGCGCAGAACCCCCAGTGTTTGCAGGAGCCTCTGATATTGAGGAGTTAGGAATGGGGTATAGGAATAAGTGCATCTCCGGCTCTAACAGTGCCACCTTGTGGTATGCTTTGGTTGTAATGTGCACAGCCATACAACTGGGCTTCACAGCAGTAACAGCTGAATGTGCATGATTGTGCACATTACAACCTGCGTATGCTACATGTGGCTGCAGAGAATAGTGTGAAAACATATGAACCCTAAGAGATCAAATACCAGAAGGCAAATACAGACAACTCCCCAATTTCTTTTTATCTAATTTCATGATATTTGGGGCTTGGAACAATTTTTGAACACTTGGGGGGGACAGTAGTAAAAGCCCAGATTGCCCCCTCCAGTTCCACTGATAGAGGCGATTACTTGGGTTATTCTTCCCCAATGGGACACACTAGATGGAAATGCTGCCCCTGTTCTATCAGCTCCACCCCCATCAAGCCCTCCCCATCCCCAAGCCTGCACAAACTTCTCTGCCTCAACTAAGGCCTGCAGTTGTGGGGGTGAGACCAGGTGTGGGAGGAAGAGGGTCAGATGTCTGCATCCTTGTCCCCTCCTCAGGGGCACGCTTTTGCAGGTGTGAGGTGCCTTGGAATGGAGCTTTGCAGAGACTCTGATGCCACCTCTCCCCTCCACCCCTCTGGATCTACAGCAGTGGCCATCCACAACCTCTTCTTCTTTCAACCCTCCAGTTCCTTCTCCCCACCCCTCTGAAACTGCAGCCTCGGGGGGGTTAGAAGAACAACCAAGTCAACTTATGATAGTTACTAGATGAAGTGGTGGCACTCAACAATATGGGTTTTACGGGACCCATAAAGCTTCTTGTTCATGAACCTCTTTCATGGAGCTCTTAATCAGTGTTTTGGGACTCCGGCATGGCTTCTCAGGAAACGAAAATGTGGTATCAGAAATTATTTCAGTGATACCTGTTCAGCCTCCAGACTGCAGGATCTAATGAAAGTAAGTGGTAACCTGTTCCTCCTCCACTTTCACTCACTATGTACATGGAAATTGTTAGCCCAGTGCTATTTCCTTGATTTTTAACCTTTTCGTGAAACATACACACAATTTATGGGTTTTATGGCCCAAAATAAGGGGGTAATAAATCCGATTTTGATCCCCTCTCCTTGACACAAAAAAACTCTTTTCAATGTAGTGTAAGTAATGCTAATTTCACACCGTTGTTTGCAATGTTGGTCCAGTAAGAGAGATTAGCTCACCCACCTTCTCTCACTGTTTTCACACAAACTTTGCTCTACTTTTACCCATTGCCACCAGAGGTCGCTCAAGTAAGATTTTGACTTTTAAAATATCTAGATGGAGCCAGTGCTGTTTACACGGATACTAAGCAAATAGTTTCTATAGCAACAATAACCATAAAGAAGAACTTGCTTCCCTATTTGCATTACTCGATTCCTCAGTGGTTCAGACACTGCAGTGCGAATTGTAGCAACAGCAAAGGTTCTGAATATCTGATCTGAAATTATTGCTGCAGAAACTGGTACAAGCACACTGGCAGAGATGGTATCAAAGTAACCTTCTAAATCAATGGTGCATCCTTATAAAGACATTTTTACATGCGGCATCTCAAACTATAACCTGCCGCAGTGTATTCTCTATATATTTTGAATGACCAATTACTTTGCACATGGTGCATAATTAGGTTATATAAGAGCACTTCAAGTGTAACATCAGGCTGGCTTCAAGACATGTCACTTGTAGTACGACGGGGCGGGTCAGTTAAGTAATGTTAAAATGGTCAAGAAAATGGGCTGGTTTTGTTATTTAAATGTGTTTTGCATATGGTCATGGCTAATTCAAACCTAGTGAGATATGGGAACATACAAGAAACACACATTCAGACCCTCGATATTCATGACAATTTTGCCAGTGATTTCGCTGGTGCAGGATATGACATTAATTCCATATTCAGGTTGCTGCCACTGTTCCATGAAAGAGGCCGTGGCTGTAAAGTATAACAGGGCTCCTGCAGGGAAGTGTTATAACGAGAGGAGTCTCCCTGTGGAAATGAACTGCGCTTGTTGATGTTTGCTTTAGTACTTGCAAAAAAATTCTGAGGAGGTAGGTGGAGCTATGGCCTGGTTCAAACCACAGTCACAGAACTAAACAGGGTTCTGTCAAAAGAATGAAATGCAAAGTTTTTTTAGACATAGCAGCAAAAGGGGGGGGGGGAGCTTGTTATTTTGCTACCACCCATGGAACTAAACATCTTCAACAGCAATGGAACAAGACCCTGCCTTTATGCAGAAAGTGGGATTGCGTGGCTGCTGTCTGTCCTTCAAACCTCTTGCCTCAGTTTGGTCTCACTTTGCAATTCCAGAAGATTAATTCTTCGGCAAGCTGGGATGCTATCGCAGAATCAACCCTCTGTGTTAGCAATGTTCTCCGGTGTCATGGATTCAGAACAGCCCCTCGAGTTGCCTTGCCAGAGGGCGGATGTGTTTTGTTCCTAACACAGGGTACTTTGGTGGCTAGGGACGCAGACTGGAGAGCTCTACTGGCTAATTCTATTAATGTAATTCAACTGCATAAAGTCTCCCTTACTCTCCAAGCTAGGACTGACTGCAGAAGTTTCTGCTACTGGAACACCGGCTGAGGAGAGATACCATTCTGCACACTATTCAAAAAACCCTTTGATGTGAATTTAGAGCCTGTTCCAAAGCTCACCGCAGTCCCCGGAAAGGCTCCCATTGACTTTGATGGGCTTCCAGTCAGGCCCTTAAGCAGCTATTTCATCAGGATCTTCAAACAGCACAACAACAAGAGCAGGCTTAGAGCCTCTATTTCAACGGACTGCAGTGACCGACTGACTAGTTGGACAGCACAGAATTAGCAGGCTAGATGCACAGCGGTGGCAGGCCCTGCCTTTATGTCTCCCATACCTACCTCATAAAGATAGCAGGAGGTTTAATTAGGCTTTGGGAAGGGCTCTGAGATGCCTGGAACAATCGCCTTCCTCTTGGGAGGATTCTTTGAGTTCCCTCCTGACCCCCCACCTCCTCATGTCAGAACCATTACAGTGCCCTGTTCATCTGCCCCACTGAGAGCCATCAGAGAACGGATACCAGGACTCAAGTACCCAGAGGATGATAGTGTCTCTTTCCCCAAGACTTCCCCCACCCTGCCTTACCCCAAAGCCACAGCTAGCCTTACAGAGCTCCCGAACAACTCTGCTTTCTGAACAGGTCTTGGGCCAGGCTGCCTGATTTGTGCTGCTGCTTTATGCTGGATCCAGTGTCAGGTTCTGGCCATGTAAACAGTGCCACTCACCCCAGTTTAGCTATAGAAAGATACATCAGGGAGACAGGGGATGGATCACTTGATGATTACCGGTTCTCTTCATTCCCTCGGAAGTACCTGGCACTGGCCACTGTCGGGAAATAGGATACTGGTAGACCATTATCTGACCCAGTATGGCTGTTCTTACATTCCTTATTAACTCGGGGCAGTTCCTCAGTTCATGTTGTGCAGCATCCGGCTCCAGGCCTCAGCACACCAAGCGTGTGCTTGGGGCGGCATGCCGCGCGGGGGGCACTCTGCCAGTTGCCGGGAGGGCCGCAGGCAGGCAGGCAGCCAGCCTTCGGCGGCATGCCTGTGGAGGGTCCGCTGGTCCCGCGGCTCTGGTGGACCTCCCGCAGGCGTGCCTGCGGAGGGTCCACTGGCCCCCGGCTTCGGTGGAGCCGTGGGGTCTGCGGGAGGTCCACCGGAGCCGTGGGACCGGCGACTGGCAGAGTGCCCCCCCGCGGCATGCCACCGTGCTTGGGATGGCAAAATATCTAGAGCAGCCCCTGCATCTGGCTATTGATTTCGATGGAGCTACACGAGTTCACCAGCCCAGACTCTGTCCCTGAGCACCCACTTTTACTTAACACAGTGGCCTTGCTCAGCTATTGCTTCCTTCTGTATGCTTTTACTTCCTGTCCTCTTTCTCGGAGAGACTAAAAGAACAGTTAACTTCCCGTAATTATTTTAAAGCAATGTTAGAGGCTCAGTTAAGCAATGAAACTCAAGAGACTGCAGCTCAGTGATGAGTCATTAAATCATTCCTCATTGTGTTACTGTAACATACGATACTAAATTCTGTCCTCAGACATGTGCCCACATGCCAGGGACTTTGATGGGATTTTCGTGGCCCTTTTCCGAAAGCAGAATTTAGCTAAAAAGGTGGAGCAAACTGCTCAGCCATTCCAACACCCTGAGTTAAAGAGGAGCAGGGAAGAGCAGCATCCAATTAGGAAGAGGTTTTGTCAGGGGCTTGGTCTTGAGGCCTAGTTAGGGGGCCGTGTGACGGTTCGAGCCCCTAGGGTCAGGGCAGCGGGGCCTAGCGGCTGGAGTCTATAGAGCTTCCCTTTGGCGCAGAGCAGCAGAGTCTAGCGGCCAGAGTCTGTAGCACCATCCTTCGGTGCAGGGCAATGGGGCCTAATGGCCAGAATCTGTAACGCTGCCCTTTGGTGCAGGGCAGCGGGGCCTAGTGGCTGGAGTCTGTAACACTGGGCCACCCCTTATGGGGTGAGGCAGCCCTGGTAGGGGTGGCCAGGCCCACCCAACTCCACCAGGCCCTGTCCAGGGCCCTAACAGTGGCATAGTGGCTTGCCACTGACTCAGCACCGGGGTCCTACCGAAACACGCTGAGTTTCCCCTGGCAGGAGGTACCACTCCTTCACCCTCCCTGGGTCACTTCGTACCAGAGTCTGTGTTGGGGTTTCCCATGAGATGTCGGATCCTCTGTGTTTGGCAGGGCCAGTCGTCTCCAAGGGTTCATCCAGTCGTCGGGATGCAGGCGGCCCATGGACGTCTTTGATTCCCAGTGCAGTCAGGGGCTGTGGCTGGCCCTCTGCAGGAGCTTCCCAGGCAGGTCCTTCCCCTGGGGCCTCCAGCCCAGAATTAGCTGGTCTCCCTCTTTTTATACTACTAGAGCACTTGGAGCATGCCCAGTCTTGCCAGGGAGGTGGGACTTCCGTTGTCAATACCACGGGCTTAACCCTGTCTGGGCTAGTGTGGGGTATGCAGACCCCATCACAGGGTGGCATTGGAGAATGGAAGGAGACTTGAATTGGGTGAGCAAGTCAAAGGGCCTGAAGGGGCGGGGTCCCAAAAATTAAGCATCTACAGCAAGTCCAGACTATTTATTTGACTCAAAGCCCCCAAGTCAGATCCTAATTTCTGTTACCTCAAAGTAGATCTGGAGTAACTCCATCAGCAGTACAACTGAGAACAGGATCTGGGACCTTGCCTTTTGAGAGTACCATCAGTGGAGAAGTAATCAACAACCAGCTGTATCAGGCTGATTAACCACAGATCTCATTCCAAGACTGATGTCCAAGTCTCAGAAGTGACTCAAGGCTATTTAGAAATCAGTCACCAAAGAAGAACAGACGTGTCCTCTCTCTAGTAGTGGCCCTTTGGAAAGGCAAAGAATTATACTAGCAGCCTTCAGCAGGATCAGCTAGCCACAAGCTACTCCCAGACAGGAAACCCGCAGCTGAACTGCAACTCTGATGATCCCATCTCAGAAACACTGCCAGGTCCTGTACATGCCTGTGCAGAGCAGGGATCATCCACACAAAGAGGGCAGAGGAAGGACAGTACACTGAGAGAGTGAAGAGTCAGACAAGAGTAGCAAAAATCCAGATCAGTTGCTTGCCTGCTCCTGCAGACTGGCTCAGCCTTTTATTAAGCACCCTGGAGGTACCTGCTCATTAACGCAGATTAATGATTAAACTGTTCCATGCACCTGAGCTCTGCAGTTCTTGGCAGTCTCCCAGCCTGGCAGGTGTATGTCAACATCTCCTGATGTTCTTTGTGTGAACTGCAGAATGCTGAGGAGTTCTCTGCCTGAGACATACCACATGACACTGCCAGAGAACATGCAAGGTCACTCTGGCCTGGTCTACACTGGGGGGGAGTGGGTCGATGTAAGATGTAAGCTACGGGAATACCATAGCTGAAGTCGACATATCTTATTTCAACTTACCTCCCGTCCTCCCGGTGCGGGATCGACGGCTGCGGCTCCCCCATCAACTCCGCTACCGCCGCTCACTCTGGTGGAGTTCCGGAGTCGATGGGGAGCACGTTCAGAGATCGAATGTCTAGACAAGATGCGATATACTGATCCCCGATAAATTGATCGCTACCCGCCAATATGGTAGGTAGCCTGGACGTACCTGTTATCTCTCTCGTTTACAGTCTCTTCTATAGGCAGAGGTGAAAGTAGGCCGGTATGGTCTGGTACGGTGTATCGGTAAGAGCCAGTACACCATCCTGGACTGCACTGGCTTCCGTGGCAGGAATTTAAAGGGCTCTGGGCTGCCCCTGGCTGCGGGCAGCCCAGAGCCCTTTAAATCCCGCCAGCAGCTCCGGCAACCGGGCTGGGGTCAGGATTTAAAGGGCTCAGAGCTCCCCACAGTGGCAGGAGCTCCAGGCCCTTTAACTCCCGGCCCCAGCCCAGCAAAGCTCAGGTTATCCACGGTGGCTGGAGCCCCAGGCCCTTTAATTTGCCTCTGAGCCCCAGGGGGCTCCCAACCACCTCTGCAGCTGGGAGCCTCTGGTTGTTTTAAAGGCCCTGGGGCTCCCAGCCACAGCCGGTGCCCCAGGCCCTTTAAATCTTGAGAGGCCCCACCTCTTCTGCTTGAGGCCACGCCTCTTCCGGGTGAGGCCACGCCTCTTTCGGATGAGGCCAAGCCCCCTCAGGACCCCAGCAGTATTGGTAAGTCCTGTAAATTACTTTCACCCCTGTCTATAGGATTTGGCTCCCATTAAGATGACCTCCCCTGCTTGCGTTATTCCCAAAGCACAGAGACTCCACAGAATACAGCAACATTCTTCTCATTTATTAAAGGAAAATTAAACCTACTCAAAGTTCCATACCTTTCCATGGGCCGGAGAGGAATGGAGTCCTCGAGCTAGTTAAGTTAAAGACACTCAAGCCTGGAGTTGCAAGTCAGCCATGATGATACAACAGCTTGTTAACACCATAGCAGGGAGCTCTCTGCAGAAAGCATAGACAGGCAGCAGAGAGACCAATATCTCCTCTTACAACTACTCTGACTACTCTCCAAGTGCTAAGATAAGCTAAGCAATGAACACAGACCTCTCTCAAGAAAGGCCTTCCAGGCCCTGTAGCTCATAGTAACACTAATCGGCTTGTAGGTTTTCCACATCTGAGGATTGGTCAATGGCATTTAAAGGTCAGAATGACATTAAAAGCAAAACCCTGAGATTCTTACTGAACCCTAGGGAAACAGGACATGAATAATTCTGAAACTATCACTGCCTCTGTAATCACCCATTACAACCTGGCATAGAGGTGTAAGCAGAGTCAGAATGAGCACCTGACATCTGGTGGTGAGCCGTGGAGAAGTAGTTCAGGGACTGATCTCGTTTGCATGGGCACACCCACCTCGCCTAGCCTGAAGACATATTGGTGACCGGCTAGCGGAGAGGCGCGGCCAGCTGGATGGCTGGCGGAGAGGACTGGAGCAGAACCCCACAGAGAGGCATGGCAATTGGCCATCGAGGGCTTGAGCAGCGGAGAGTGTAAGGTGCCTCCATACTTTCTGACCCCTTCCACCCAGGCTAGGAGGTGAACTCTGCAGACGAACCTCTGAACTCTGGGGCTGCACTGACCAAAGACAGCAACTGTGAGTTGGATGACTTTTGGATTGCTGGACTTAAGACTCTGAGGGGAAAAGGACACTGCCCAGCTTGCTTGCGGGTGGGTCTTTGCTCATTGTTTGTGTTATGAGACCTGTTTGTGGTGCTTCCCCAACATAATGCTGCATTGTTTCCCTCCTTTATTAAAAGGATTTTGCTACACTCAGACTCTATGCTTGCAAGAAGGGAAGTATTGCCTCCTAGAGGCACCGAGGGGGGTGGTACTTAATTGTCCCAGGTCACTGGGTGTGGGCTCGAGCTGGTTTTGCATTGTGTTATTGAAAAGGAACCCCCAGATACTGAACCTAGCCCTTGTTGCTGTCAACTCTAACAGGCAGAAGGGTTACAGAGGGGAAGGGAGGAAAGCGAAAGGCTGGGCTGCATCCACCAGTCTATTGTTCCATTGATCTGACACCAGAGCAAGATTTACAGAGGCCTTTGCTGCTCAGCTCCTGAGTGCTAAGCATGGCTGCATTCGTTACTTTATTCCACTTGAGCATTCCAACCCCTCTTCCTGGTGTCACGCTTGGGATTAAGTGTGTCATGGACGTTCAGCCAGTGGTTTAAACCCTCGTTCTTTCAACCACTACTACACAGCACATTTCCCCAGGAGCCAATTCTAGAGTGATCCTAGGCCTGAGATACCATAGTCTATAAAATGAAAGTTTTTTCCATGGTCCTTTAGCAAGCATTTAAATATTCTGGCACACATCTCAGTAGGCTGGACTCAACCTAGGTGGCAGAATCGTGATCATGCATATTTAGAATATTCTTCCATTATGGCACAGGCACACTTTCATTCCGTTCCAGCTGAGCACATGTCATCACATTCATTCTGCTTAGCATGACCTAGATATACAGCTGTGAATATTTTGTGACTTTGCCTTCAGTTAGATTCAGCTATTCAGAAGGGTAGTGAGAATTCAAAGCTTTTCTGTCAAATACACGTCTCCAGGATCAAATACATGTAGCCTGTAATTCAACGTAGCCTGCATTTTCCAGCTCCACACATGCTCTACATGTACATGCCTTTGTCATGCAGCAATGTGGGAGCAGGAAAATTAGTCAGAAAGTCAGCCTCTCTTTAAGAGTTTAGCATGGGGCCAAAACCAAAATTGTGTGACAAGAGTAGCCCATTTCCAAGCTTGAATACTACATCTATCCATCATAATAACCAAGGATCTATACAGTACACATCATCATATACTTCCTATACTTTGCTTGTAATATTTGTAGAATATTTTGCCAAATGGATTATCTAACAGATCTATTGTACATATAATTCATGAAGCCAATAAAACCCCTAACTTGATGTATTCAACCAAGATTATTCCACCAGCTTTGCTTGAAGTCACTACCTGAGCTGGGGGGAAGATTGCAAAGAAGAATTTGCAAACACTGAGTTGACCAAACAATTACATGAACTCACAGTTTCTTTCCGTGACCGTTTTTATTTACCCTGGATATTTGCACAAGTGAATTTTTCTTTGCAAGAGTGCTGGCAGGTCAGTGTGCCAGGAAGACTTTATGAGTATGCTCCCATGAGTATTTGCAAGGATCTCTCAAAAAGCTTTGTCTGGGCTTAGAATTCACCCAGATCAGCACAGAAAGCATACCACATGACTCAGTGTGAACAGCAAGTCTGAATGGTCAATAATCAAATCAATAGGGAAGGCGAATGATTCGCAAGCCATCCATGCACTGGAGTATGTTTGCATTAACTGTTCAAACACCACCCCCATTCATAAAAGCCTAAATGTTTGCAAATCATTCACAAATACGAAAGAGAGCTACGTTTGTCCAGATATTAAGAAGTTTGTCCAGCCCAAGTCACTACCATGTTTCTAGGATTCATTCATTCCTGCCCTATGTTTAGCATTATGCCCTCAACACAGCAGATTTGAGCTTCTGCTGCAAGAAGCTGTAAAGCAAGGGTGGCCAATTGGCAGCTCCAGAGCCACATGCGGCTCTTCAGAAGGTAATATGCAGCTCCTGCCAGGAGCCGACTCTGGGGGAATGATGGTGGGTATTCAGCACCCACCAATAGCCCTAACACCCCCCACTCCTCCCACCCTCCCTCCCCCAGCACCTTCCATGCACTAGTGCTCCCCCATCAGCGCCTCCCCCTCCCTCCCTGTGCCTCCCACCCACCACAATCAACTGGCTCTGGAGGGGAGGGGGGAGAAGCGAGGACATGGTGAGCACCCTCCTGCCTTCCTCGCCCAGTGCCTCCTCCTCCGTCCCCGTGCCTTCTGCCCACCGTGATCAGCTGTTTCACAGCACACAGGAGGCTTGGGGAGTGGGGAAGGAGCAAGCACGCAGCTCACTCAAGGGAGGGGGCGGTGTGATGTTATTGGCATAAACTGTGACCGTATAGATCGTCGTTGCAACCAGGGTCCTAAGGTTGCACCAGGTCTTGTCCGGAGGAGCTCAAGTGGGTGTCTATGGAAAGGTTGTAGTTTGCTGGTTATGATTATGCTGTTTGTATGTATGTATCATTTTTGTCTTTGAAGTTATGAATATTGGCTACGTACTTTTATCTCAATGTGTTTGATTCTAGGTAGCCTCAGTGAAGCATTTGGTCAGTTTCTTGAGAAAGGACTATTCTCAGAAAGTGCCCAATCAGGGAACACTTAACTGACAATGGACTTTGGGAGACGTCAATCCATATCTGAGCTTTCCTGGGAACGTTCAAACTACATGTAAACAATGGCATCCGCCTGCCAAAAGCTGAATCATTCATAGACTTGGGACTTGGCCAGGTGGCTACAAACTCCATCTTGTTGCTGTGACTTTACACTGAAGAACAAAGGGGTTTCCACCCACAGAAGAGAGAGTATAAAAGGCCCTGGAAACCTCTCCATTTTGTCTTCAGCTGGCTTAAGAGATGGCCTCCCCACCCCAAGACATTCCTGAAAGAAACTGGAACAAAGGACAATAACTACGGGGGTGTGAGTGATTGCTGGACCCAGACTAGGAAGGAGCCCAGTCTGTGAAAGAAGCTTATTGGAACATCTCTGAGGGTGAGATTTACCTGTAATCTGTTTCTTAGTCTATTAGGCTTAGACTTGCGTGTTTTGCTTTATTTTGCTTGGTGACTTACTTTGTTCTGTCAGTTATTACCTGGAACCACTTAAATCCTACTTCTTATACTTAATAAAATCACTTTTTTATTAATTAACCCAGAGTAAATAATTAATACCTGGGGGAGCAAACAGCTGTGCATCTCTCTCTATCAGTGTTATGGAGGGTGGACAATTTATGAGTTTACCCTGTATAAGATTTATACAGAGTAAACACTGATTTATTTGGGATTTGGATTCCATTGGGAACTGGGTACCTGGGTACTAGAGACCGGAGCACTTTTTAAGCTGTTTTCAGTGAAGTCTGCAGCTTTTGGGGAACGTTGTTCAGACCTAGCTCTGTGTTTGCAGCAGGCTAGCATGTCTGGCTCAACAAGGCAGGGTTTTGAAGTCCCAAGTTGGCAGGGAAAACGGGCTCAGAGGTAGTCTCAGCACATCAGGTGGAAGTCCCAAGGGGGTTTCTGTGATAGAACCCGTCACAGGCAGAATAGGGTAGGAAGAGGCGGAGTGGAGACTTGGGGAAAGGGCTGGAGTGGGGGGCAGGGCATCTGGGGGACATCCAGCACCCCCCCAGTCAGCACCAGTGCCTCCATGAATATGGCACATGGTGACTAGCTGGTGTGGAAATTTTTAACCAAAATTTTTCTTACACCATATAACATTGGAAGGCAAGTGCAAACAGAAAAGAAAATACACAAATGAAAACTGAGGCTTCCAACAGGAGTGAGAGAATAAGTACTTTTTCACTGAATATAATAACATGTGTCTTCTTTGCCAGACGTGAATCTCTCAGTTCAAATCTTCAAATTTGCAGCATCATTTCACTTCTAGCCATGCACATATGGATCAAGAATTCCCATAAGGTTCTGAACTCCACACTTTAAAACTCAGAACTCTGAAAAACCAAACAGATGTAGAAGCGCAGTTCTTCAGCGGGTTTGCCAACCAATCTCAGACTGCAACATTAGCCTCCTATCATGTGGCCTGGCACATAGCCCATGCAAAAAAGCCCTACTCTGAAGGTTAGTTCATAAAGATATGCCTCACTGATATGATTTCAATCCTGTCACCAAAGAATAAGAATCTACAGGAGAAAATTTCTGGCCTTCAGCTTTCACACCACGCAACAGAATGCAGAATCTCCAACCTGAACAGCGACATCAAATCTCAACTGCACTTGCAACTTCAGCAGTGAGAGTATTTGAGCATCGCTTTGGATAAGTTGTGCCATGCACAGGATAAACCTCAATTATCAGTATTTGTCCAGACTGTGTCTGACGACTGTGTTGTAATGGAAGAACTCCTGGATATTGTGCCACTAAAGGACAGAACTTGTGGACAAGATCTAAAGGAGCCATTGATGTTGTTAGTTGCGAAACACCACTTCCCTTTACAGAAGCTCACTGCCATTGCAACAGTTAGAGCTCCATCCATGTGGGGACCTGTGACTTACAAATCGGGCTTTGTAAGTCTGATGAGAGTCTTCCCAAACTGTGGACATTTCACTGTATTATTCATCAGGAGCAACTGGTATCTAAAAATCTCAAATTTGATCATGTCATGAAACCTGTCTTGCACATTGTGAATTTCATTCGCTCAAATGCACTCAGTCACAGACAATTTCAAAATCTAACTGAAGAATTGGATGAAGACGACTCCCCTGCCGATTTGCCATTTCAGGTGCAGTTTGATGACTCTTGAGAAATAAAGTTATGTCCCATTTTTTTCAAGCTCCTGGAACCAGTAAAATTGTTTATGGAGGAGAAGCACAAAATACACCCAGAACTTACAGATCCTGGGGGCGGGGGTCTAAATTTGTCACTTCCTGGAGACATGCTGCTGCATTTGGATAAACTAAACGTGGACTTACAAGGAAAATTTCACTTGCTGTCTGATCTAGTGCAAAGCATATTTGCATTCATGAACAAACTGCAGCTGTTTCACAGACAAATGCTTGAGTGAGAGCTGATACACTTTCCCCTCAATGTCACAACTTCAAGCTGAATCAAAAGAAGATCCAGCAGAACCCCTAAAACTGAGCACAACTAGATATGTGAGCGTGATTAAAGATCTTAAGGACAGTTTTGAGGAAAGATTCCAAGATTTGCAGCAGAAAAGACCTAAAATCAGATTTCTAATTGACCCTTTTAGTGCTGAAGCCGATTGTCTGAAGCCACCTTTAGTCACTGACAAAGCAACATCCCAGATGGAAATAACAGAACTTTTGGAAGATGACAGATTGAAATCTGTTCAGAAGACAGAGGGGACCTGTAGCGAGGCGGTGTGGCTCCCCTCCTCCACAGGGAGGGTTGAGCCCCGTCCATCTTCCCCCAGGGCGGAACTTCCGGGCAGAAGCCCCGCCCCTCAAAGGGTCAGGCGGCGACCCGGAAGTATAAAAGCCAGGCGCCGGCCTTCAGTTGGAGCTCAGCAGCCAGCGAGAAGCAGAGCGTGCCGACACCTGATCGGATGGACGCGAGCTCCGAGACGGGACTGCAGGCCATTGCAGAACAGACCGCAGAACCAGACCCGAGCTGCGGATTACACGCTACCAGCCCCAATACGCCTGGAGGACTCGGACCAGACCTGGCCAGGCTACCTCAGAAGATGCTACGGATTAACCCTGACCGGACTGGGGAGAGCCCATGAGGCACGACCCCGGCGGACAGGTAGGAAGCGAGGGGGCATGGAAAGTAAGCCCGGGGCGGCGACACATCAAGCCCGACAGAAGGCGAGAGCCGATGACCGGTGTGGTGGTCAGTTCCACGACAGCGCTGTCGAGTGTTTTCGGGCTGGATCACTGATTCCTGCGGCAACGGCCGCTACTTAGGGCCCGGTGGAACGCTGAGAGTGGGTGGGCTGCTTCCCCTGACACGTAGCGTGCAGTATCCCCTTCGCCCCACAGCTATATTTTGTGTGTGTCTGCCCTGCCCCCCCAGAGCCAGAGCCCCTACTGTGTGTTTGGCTGCCGCCCAAAGCCAGAGCCCGCTGACTGTGTGTTCTTGCTGCCTGCCCAAGGCAGACCTGACTGTGTGTTCTCTGCCCTGCCCCAAAGGCCGAGCCCTAACGTGTGTGCTCTGCCCGCCATAAAGGCCAGAGCCTAATGGTGCTCGCCGCAAGGGCCAGCCCTGACTGTGTGTTGTGCCCGCCCCAAAGGCAGAGCCCCTGACTGTTGTTGCTCTGCCCGCCCAAAGGGCCAGGCTCCTGCATGTTTGTTGCTCTGCCCGGCCAAAGGGCAGAGCCTCTGATGTTTGTTGCTGCCCTGCCCCCAAAGGCAGAGTTCTGGCTGTGTTCTCTGCCCTGCTCCAAAGGCAGAGCCCCTAATGTGTGTTGCTCGCTCCGCCCAAAGGGCAGGCTCTCTGACTGGTTGCTCTGTCGCCCAAAGGGCCAGAGCCCCCCTCACTATGGTTGCCTGCCCTGCCCCAAAGGAGAGCTCTCTCCCTCTTTTGTTGCTCTCCGTCCCACAGGCAGAGCCTAGTGCACCTGGTTTGTGCCACCTAGCGTCCAAGGCAGGCCCACTGACTTTGCGGTTGTCAGTCACTCAAGGGACCGAACGCCCAGACAGTGGACCGTGGACCCGAGGGACAGGACCCGGTGAGAACAGGACGAGGCCGGTGTGGCTCCCCTCCTCCACAGGGAGGGTTGAGCCCCGGCTTCCCTCGTCACAGGACCCTTACTTTCTGGAAATCTATACTAAAGAATAAATACTCCACATCAGAGGTGCAGCCCTAAAATTAATCTCGATGTTTGCCTCGACCTATCTTTGTGAGTCTGTTTTCTTGACACTCAAACATGTAAAATCCAAGCACCAATCCATTTGGACAGACAGTCATTTAAGAGAACTGCTGTGCGTCAGCACAACTGAAAACAAACCAAACTTCAAGGGAATTGCTGAAAGCAAAGATTAAGTAAAAGATTACTTTTTTATTATTATCATTAACTATATATTATAAATGTATAATTAATATCCATTGTCAAATTATATAATGATTATGTGTGTGCATATATATATATATACACACACACATATACGTATACAATCATTACATATTACTGTGGCTCTTTGGCAATGTACATTGGTAAATTCTGGTTACTTCTCAGGCTCAGGATAGCCATCCCTACAAAGGCTTCCCTGCCACTGAATCAAGATGGAATACATGATCACCCCCTTCAATAACAGCTCCGTAATGTGCTATTACAGGCACTGCACAGCCACCTATTCGCACAGCAGTTGGGCACTCTTTAAAAAAGAACTGGATAAATTCATGGAGGTTAAGTCCATTAATGGCTATTAGCCTGGGTGAGTAAGGAATGGTGTCCCTAGCCTCTGTTTTTCAGAGGACAGACATGGATGGCAGGAGAGAGATCACTTGATCATTATCTCTTAGGTCCACTCCCTCTGGATCACCTGGCATTGGCCACTGTCGGTAGACAGGATACTGGGCTAGATGGACCTTTGGTCTGACTCGGTACGGCCGTTCTTATGTTCACTATGCCCTCCTGACTGGATGTCGTTCAGCTACGTAGGATGCTAGTGTAACCCACACATCTCCTGGGTGTGGTGTTCTGTCCCATCTAGTGGCATCAAGACCACTTAGAGATATAAAATGAGTCTGCTCCACAGCCTTAACTGAGAGCCATGTAGCGCTTGGCTCATGCATTTAGCTCCAGAGGTCCCAGATTCAATCCTGCCCGCCAACAACCAGGGTCCGTCAGTGTTACACTACCATGGCTTCCTTTTGAAGCCAGCTATCAGTGGCTGAGCACTGAGATGGATACATCACTCATCAGGCTGGAAGATTAGATCTACATCTCTGAAGACTACCACGACTCCTGTCACCCTCATCTGTTACAGACCCATCCATGGGGAGGAGGAGGATCGGATCACCAATGGGTGTTGGTACAAGATGTTTCCCCTCCTTCCAGCCTCTTGGAAGAGCTGATCTGACCAGTCTCCTAACCCGGGACCCATGTAGAGGAGTAACTCCAGCACTGAAGCTGCAAGAACTTCCATGAGGTGTTTAACGGACATGGAGATGGAGCAGGAGGAATTAGAATGCTCCTTGTAATCTCATTATTTGTAGCACTAACCAAGAGGAGAGTCCCATTGTTCCAGGATACAGACAATCAAACAGCCCCTGCCCTGCCCTAAGTAAACAAGACGGAGAGAAGGTGGGCGGGGAAAAGAAGTGACTTGCCCTAGGCCTCACATGGCTAGAGCCGGCCAAACTCAGAGTTTCCAGATTACAAGAAATTTGACCTATTGAAATCTGGTTTCACTCCAGATCTAAACAAACCCACTTTTTTCTAAATTTCCCATGAACCATAATGTCCAAAGAAGATGCACTGACACATGGTTTTCCTGAAATGAAACCTGCTCTCTGGGAGCCTGCCAGCTGCTGACTGAAATAGACATGATTCTTGTCAGTTTCACAGATGCTTTTCAGCCCTTGGAAGGAAACCTGAAGCCCTAGCATGGTAGTGGTGCTGCCCAGGGCACCAGAGCCTTAAAGTCTGGGCTCCCTATCAACCCATTAGGAAGCCAAGCAGGGTTCCATCAGAACCCTGCCTGTGATTCAAACTGTTCTGGGTTCGCTGAATTCGCATTAAATGGTTTCCCAACCAGCTCTGCTCACAGACCAGAGCTGGGAACAGAACCCAAGTCCCCCATCCCCATTTGGAGTGCAAAGAAAACCAGATTGGGCCCCTTGTGTACGTGGAAATACTCCTCAGTAAACACTCTTTGGAATAGTGACTCCTGTACGGCACTGCCTTTGGGCTTCCAGCAGTTGCTCGTTCAGTCCTACAACACCATACTCAAAACAGCCCCAGTTTGCACACGAGAGCAAACAAGCACTGTAAGAAAACATCATGGCCCAAGCCTTGCTGCTTACCTTGTCAATGACTTCTTGTTTTTATTGCCCAGCATTACAACCAATTAGCAGCAACAAAATCTCAGCTGACTGGCATGTTCCATGCAGAGAAGCATCTAAGCACTCAGATGCTCCTGTAAACCTCTTTTCTTGAGAAGTCAGACTAGAGATTTTGGGAGAGCAGTCTTTCTTGGGAGGTTTCCATTGCTGTCTTGTTTGGGTGGCAGGTGGCTTTTCTCTAAAAGATCTTATGTATATGTCTGGCAGAGACCAGAAAAGCAGACATGAGTAGTGCATTGGTTTGTAATGCACATAAGAGGTTCCAGTTCAGTTCGCATTTCAGGCAAAGGTTTGGATTGTTATTTGGATTTCATGCATCATCCATTGTTAATGCCAATCCACACTCCCTCATGCAGCCATTTATTAAAACGGACAGGATGGACTTTTGTAAATCAAAAGCAACTCTGCTCACTTAAGCCCACAGCCCAACAGATCCAGAGCCAGGCTTACAATGGTACCAGTGGCTCCATGGAGCCAAGCCCATGCTCAGAAGAGGCCCCGGGCTGCTCTGCTTGCATTGTGCCCTGAGACCCCATCAGTCCCCCACCCCACCCACCACTTGCTCCTCTTAAGCCTGCCCACCAGCCAGCCGAGGGCTCCTCTCCTCCCACTGGCCCCACCTGCCAGCTTCTTGCCAGCAAGTTAAAGAAGTATGGATTGGCTGAATGGACTATAAAGTGGATAAAAAGTAGGCTAGATCATTGGGCTCAACGGGTAGTGACCAATGGCTCCATATCTAGTTGGCAGCCAGTATCAAGTGGAGTGCCCCAAGGGTCAGTCCTGGGTAGTGTTCCCATTAATTTTTCCCACCTACGTGTGGAATTAATTTTGTTACATGCACCAATACAGAGCTGATATGTGAGGGTTGGGGCGCAGGGGTGTGAGGGCTCTGGTGGGGGGTGCAGGCTCTGAGGTGGGACTGGGGATGAGGGGTTTGGGGTGCAGGAGGGGGCTCTGGGGCTATGCATGAAGAGAGGACTCCTCCCTGCTCTCTCGACCTGCAGCGACACCTGGGTTGTGAAGGAGAGGCGCCTCTCCCTGCCATGGCAGCTCTGGGGTTTGGGCTGCAGGATAGATGCCACTTCCCTAGCCCCAGCAGGTCCAGGCCGGGGCTGGGTTTGGGCCAAGGGAGGGGCACTCCAGCTGCACCTGGGTCCTTGCCACGCTTCCCAGGCCAGGAACAGGGCTGGGCTGTGCTTCCCTGGCTGCGTCTGGGGCTGGGCCGGGCCACGCTGTCTTGGGGACACCTGGGTCCAGGCTGGGCTGCTCCAGCCATGCCTGGGTCCATGCCACCATGACTGCAGCTAGGGCCAGGACAGGTCACCCTGACCGCGGCTATGGCCAAGCTGCTTCAGCCGCACCTGGGTCTGGGCTGAGTTGGGCCACTCTGTCCATGCTTGAGTCTGGGCCGGGCCAGGCCACTCTTGGGTCCATGCCATCCCGGCCACACCTGGGTCCGGCTGCTCTAGGGTGCTCCTGGGTCTGGGCCGCAGCTGGGTCTGGGCTAGGCTGCCCAAGAAGGGGGGAGTGTTATGGTGTTGGGAGAGCGGGATGTTTGGTGTGGCATGACCCACCCCGCAAGGGGAAGGGGTGCGCTGGAAGCACAGGGCCAGGAGGGCAACTGTGCATCTGCCAAATGACAGTTTGTAAATACTGCCTTCACACTGGGCTGGGCAGAGCGGGGCCACCCCCGCCATGCCATATCCCTGGCCACGCTCCCCCCCTCCCCTGCACCATGCTCCCTTGCCACCATGGGGGCCCATAAATATGTTTGGCGCCCAGCCCACAAAAGGTTAATAGATCTGAAAATAAGTAGGATTTGCTGGGCCCTCTAGAATATTATCCAGTTGAAGTACAACCCTCAAAAGGACGTTCCCACTATCCATACTTGGGGTACAGCCAACTTAGACACACTGGAGTGTGATATGTGACGGACAGGATTAGTGTGCAGTGTGTGTAGATGGAAGGGGGGTTAGGCTGAGTTAGAATTCCAGCCTTACACTGCCGTGTAGATGCACCCCCAAAATAAGGGACTCTTCAGAAAAATGGGGAGTAATTTGTGACTGGGGACTGCATCATTTCACAATGATAGCCCTATTGCTGACAATGAACTTGTGCCAGCTTATGCCAGGGATACAGGGGCCCTTCATTTTCAAACGCCTTTATAAATATAACTCATTGCTAATTAAGCCTTATGATGCTTCTGTGAGGCGAGTAAGCAGCTGCACTGTAGATTTTTTCCAAAATTAAAAAGATCCAGACCATGATAGAAAGGCACCTTAATCTCTCTTCCTGAGGAGCAGAGGTTAATCAGGCTGCATAATGATGACTCAGTGCAGGACACCGTACTGAACTCCTGAGCTGGATTTCTGATGCATCTGTTTCCTCAGATTCTGTTTATTTAAGCACAAAACGCAGCATCAAGTCAGATTAAAGGCAATCTAGATCTTCACTAACAGGAACATTTATTTTTATCATCTGTACTATATGAAAGAGGCTAGTAATAATTACTTATTTCTCTCTGGAAAACCAATAGATTTTATGTTTGTATACCTTCCCAGACAACAGGAAGATTAATTTGGTCAGCTTTTCATAGAAAAATGAAGCATTATCTCGTGTATCTCAAGAGGGTCATGTAAGGATCCCATGTCATCTCTTTCCTCTCAAAGCCAGGAATGCATTCAGACCGGCTTTTTTTGTTGTTGTTGTTGCTGTTAAGAGCAGAAGTTGGCTTTATGCAACACTGAATCTCATAATGTGGCTATTTCTAGACCAGGGACAAGATTTTTCCATTTTGTGCTTCTCTATCTTGAATCTCCTCTGCTGTTTTGTTTCAGGCTACATTTCCATCTTTTAAATATAAATACACAGCTCTTCTAAAGACATTTTTCCTTGGGTTTTGGCCCTGTTCACCCTTGTCCTTTTATTGTGATTGTTCCCCTCCTGTGCTCCAATCTTCCTCACAATTTTAGTTTTAGATTTAAAATAAAACAGACATCTATCTGAGCCTCCAGGCAGCCTAACGAGTCAGTAACAATACAGTGTATACAATGAAATGCCACCAGCATTCCAGCAGGAACCCAGCCAGACTTCTACAGAATTCATTTTCACCCCTTCGTTGTTACTGGAAACCTACCCTCCATCCTCCCGCCAAAGCCCTATCAAACAGAAGTCTTTTGTACTGTATCTGGATGGTCACCAAATTGTTTCTCTCATCCTTCAGTCCTCCTCTATCTAGGCACTTGCATGGTACTTATCACAGTAATATCCAAATGTCCTTGTGGGATGGGGACCAGAGTGGCATCCTTTGTCATTTCAGAGAGGGAGCGATTGAGACCAAGCTGGAGGGTCTCACCTGTCAGAAGTGATCTGATACCTAAGTGCGTTACTGGTCACAGGGCCACCTTTATAACACAAGCAACATCAGACAGTCCTCTGAGGCCATGTCTACGGTGCAGTGGAAAACCCCCAGAAGGTCTCAGAGCCCAGCCCCGGCTCTGAACTCTGCTTCTTTTGTCTACTTAAAATTACAGTCTCACCACTTAAAGAGGGAGGGGTCCCTTATAGCAGCTTGAGGAGACACTGTCAAGTGGGTTTCATGATCAAGCAAATGATTTAGAAAGTACCAGGGTAGGACCCCATGTTCCACTCTGCAAGGGGACTGGGCTTTATACCACAACAGTCGCTCAAAAAGCAGGGAAGTTTAGCGGTTATTACAGTTCATCTCCCCCACTGGGGCAATCTGTGTGTCTGTTCTATCTCTTCTGAATTCAGACTTTGGATTCACTGCTTTGGACCTTTTGGATAAGCATAAAATAGCTGGCTTTGTGCTCTGCTACCATCTCAGATGTCCTGGTGAAATGTATCAAAGGGCTGATGGAAAGTGACTTATCTCGACATCCAAGCCCTATTAACGTTACAAAGGAGACAGAAAGCAAGCCACCAGGTGCATCACTGTGGCTCAGCACCAGCAATTTGAAGTTGTGACTCAGTCAAACTGGGCATGGTGATGAGTGAGCCGAAACATAGCCAAGTCCCATCCATTTAAACCATTATAACAAAGTCATCCTGACTGGCACTGGCAGGAACATGTGCCGCTAGCAAAGGAGATACCAGCTTTGATTCTTCAGCTTCTCAAATTAAATTGAGCAGCTCCACCGTCTTCAGCCATACAAACAAGGGGGAGGATTTGTCGTGATGTGTCTGGAAGGAGTCAGGGAAGTGGCATTACCTGTTGTATGGAGGAAGGAACCTTATCAGTACAGCAGAAGACTTCTCAACATCCACATGAGTTCATCCGCACAATGCACAAATAGCTCGCTGCAACATTCAGCCCCAGATCAACAAGACTCAAAAGAAGGATTTATATGGATAACAAGAATATCCAGTTTAATTGTAAGATTTTAAAATTCACCCAAGAGTTTTGGAAAGGATACAAAACCCAACCAAATCAACAGGGTGTTAAGAAGAAATTTTCCCATAAATATCCCATAACTGCTACTGCAGGGTTTCTTGCACCTTCCTCTGAAGCCAGTTTCAGAGGTTGCAAGGCTGGTGATAGAATTGCAAGTGACAGAGGCAGCTGGTTTGAACAAGCATTACACTGTTTAGGTGAGCCTTTTGAGGTAAGTGTGAGACAGGACATGGGTAGAGGTAAAGTACCAAGGAGCAAAGGATACAGGAAGTAGGAACGATCTGCTCTCCACATGCAGCAAACAATTCCTCGAAGCGTCCATGATAAAGCCATATGGTGAATAATGCCTGATACAAGCTGTCTTCACGAACAAGGTCAGCTCCGAGACTGCTGCACTGGGCAGCACAGCATGGGGAGAAGGTGACCAGCCTTCTGTGGAGAAAGAAGTGGTTCGGGACTATTTAGAAAAACTGGACGAGCACAAGTCCATGGGACCGGATGCGCTGCATCCGAAGGTGCTAAAGGAGTTGGCGGATGTGATTGCAGAGCCATTGGCCATTATCTTTGAAAACTCATGGTGAATGGGGGAGGTCCCGGATGACTGGAAAAAGGCTAATGTAGTGCCCACCTTTAGAAAAGAGAAGGAAGAGGATCCGGGGAACTGCAAGCCAGTCAGTGTCACTGCAGTCCCTGGAAAAATCATGGAGCAGGTCCTCAAGGAATCAATTCTGAAGCACTTAGAGAAGAGGAAAGTGATCAGGAACAGTCAGCATTGATTCACCAAGCGCAAGTCATGTCTGACTAACCTAATTGCCTTCTATGAGGAGATAACTGGGTCTGTAGATGAGGGGAAAGTAGTGGACGTGTTATTCCTTGACTTTAGAAAAGCTTTTGGTATGGTTTCCCATAGTATTCTTGCCAGCAAGTTAAAGAAGTATGGGGTGGATGAATGGACTACAAGGTGGATAGAAAGCTGGCTAGATCGTCGGGCTCAACGGGTAGTGATCAACAGCTCCATGTCTAGTTGGCAGCCGGTTTCAAGCGGAGTACCCCAAGGGTCGGTCCTGAGACAGGTTTTGTTCAATATCTTCATTAATGATCTGCAAGATGGCGTGGACTGCACTCTCAGCAAGTTTGCAGATGACACTAAACTGGAAGGAGTGGTACATACGCTGTAGGGTAGGGATAGGATACAGAGAGACCTAGACAAATTAGAGGATTGGGCCAAAAGAAACCTGATGAGGTTCAACAGGGACAAGTGCAGAGTCCTGCACTTAGGACAGAAGAATCCCATTCACTGTTACAGACTAGGGACCGAATGGCTAAGAAGCAGTACTCCAGAAAAGGACCTAGGGGTTACAGTGGACGAGAAGCTGGATATGAGTCAACGGTGTGCCCTTGTTGCCAAGAAGGCTAACGGCATTTGGGGCTGTACAAGTAGGAGCATTGCCAGCAGATCGAGGGATGTGATCATTCCCCTCTATTTGACATTGGTGAGGCCTCATCTGGAGTACTGTGTCCAGTTTTGGGCCCCACACTACAAGAAGGATGTGGAAAAATTGGAGAGAGTCCAGCAGAGGGCAAAAAAAATGATTAGGTGGCTGGAACACATGACTTAGGAGGAGAGTCTGAAGGAACTGGGATTGTTTAGTCTGCAGAAGAAAAGAATGAGGGGGAATTTGATAGCTGCTTTCAACTACCCGGAAAGGGGGTTCCAAAGAGGGTGGATCTAGACTGTTCTCAGTGGTACCTGATGCAGTTATGTTGCTGACGGTGGTAACTGAGGAAGAGGCTAGAAGCTCAGAAGCACCCAAGATGCACAAAGGACTGAGAAAGGCAGACTGGGGCTGAGTGTAACCACAAAGCTAAAGCATCATTAACACTTTCCTATGGGCCAGAGATAGCATCCAGGAGCGCAACACCACACAACAGTGCAATGCCACGTCTGCCCTACTCCAACTCCCCGAATTTGGGACTTGGTTTGGCATGAAAGAATGAGGCCAGGTCTGGTTGTTAATTGAACCTACAATGAAACAGTTAGGGAAATAGTAAGGCTGGGATACGGGAGCTAGAGAAATCACCAAGACTAGAGATGTGTGCTGTGTTATCAGTGTGAGAGAGAAGGTACAGGATAGCTCTGTGTTCCATTGCCAATTAGCCTGGAGGAGAAAGACTTCATCTGTGTGGAATATTCTTTTCCTCTTTAGATCAAATCAGAAGCACATAGTGGAGCTGCACTACTCTAGTTTGTGCAGAAAATGTGTCTTTAAGCACGAGGTGGTGCTCACACATGGACAGCTGCTTAAAAAACTGCTTTAAAGGTGTATGACAGCCGGGGGAAGCATCTGTGTAATCTTCAGCAGCCCTCCAGAAGTGCACGAGTAACGCAACAGGAGAGGAAGGCTCCCAAGGGACAGGAAGCAAGGCAGGAAAAGGCAACCATAGCTCCTAAATATGAGTAAAGAAACAAAAGCAAGTTGTAAGAACTAGAGATGGATTTAGGCCCTGATGTTCAAATCCAGAATTATAATCCAGAAGTACAGAGGATGTGAGGGGAAATTGCATTAGTATAAAGGAGACTGAAATTCCACATCCCTCAGACCTTGTAGCCAGGCCCGTGCCCACACATGGCAGCACTCCTCTCCATAGCACCTTCTGGGGAGGAGACCATAATCACTTAGCCTTTGAGCACCCAAGCAGTGACTTCTCTTGTGACTCACCTTCAGTCAGCTGCCCTGAACAGCTTCTAGCAGTGCTTGCTGCCTAGCGGCAGTCCCAGAGCTCTGTAGGACATGTGCTTTTCCATCTTCGTCAGTACGTTACCTCCCCCATCCCAGCAGGCTACATCCACAGTCCATCTCTAAGTCCATCCACAAAGAACCGTTAACCCAGGAGTAGACAACCTATGGCACGCGTGCCGAAGGCGGCACATGAGCTGATTTTCAGTGGCACTCACACTACACCGGTCCGGGGGGATCTGCATTTTAATTTAATTTCAAATGAAACTTCTTAAACAATTTTAAAAACCTTATTTACTTTATCTACAACAATAGTTGAGTTATATATTATAGACTTCTAGAAAGAGACCTTCTAAAAACATTAAAATGTATTACTGGCACGCGAAACCTTAAATTAGGGTGAATAAATGAAGACCCCTGTGTTAACCCATCCAGGTGGCAACCCCTGTGTTAACTCATCCCCACATTAAGCGCTGCCTGTAACAAAGTGGTCTGAAAAAAGTAGGAGTCCATCACACACCTGCCCATCCCTCTGCCCGGCTTCTCCTGGGGCACTTCACCCCATCTCCCAGATCCTGGAGGGGCCACAGCGGGGTCCCTGCTCCAGGCCAGCTGCTGCAGGGAGGGAGAGAGGTGGCAGCACTGCCCTCACTTGCTGGGCTCTTTCTGCTCCCTCCTGTGAGGCTGGTGTCAGCTCCTGAGGTTGGGAGGAATCTGTGCCCGCTCCCTAATTGGCTGCTGTTTCCCAGGAGCTTGGCTGCTTTACTCACTTGCCCCTTGGAGAGAGTTTTCAAGAACAGATTAGATAACCCCGGTCAGGGATGACCTAGTTATTGCTGAGGATTTGTCTACACTACCGCAGTAAGTCGACCTACTCTACTCAACTTCAGCTACGTGAATAAAGTAGCTGGAATTGATGTACCTTAGGTCGAGTTACCGCAGGGTCTACACTGTGGGGGGTCGACGGGAGAAACTCTTCCATTGACTTACCTTACTCTTCTGGTTGGGGATAGAGTACAGGGATCGACCGGAGAGAGATCTGCTGTTGATATGATGGGTCTTCACTGGACCTGCTAAATCGACCGCCGGTGGATCGATCTCAGAGCATGGATCCTGGTGTAGGGTAGGCATAACCTGTCCTGCCATGAGTGCAGGAAATTGGATCAGATGACCTACTGAGGTCCCTTCCAGCCCTACATTTCTATGATTCTATAGAGCAGCCTGCTTGAGATAAAGCTAATCCAGGACAGCTGTTACGTATTTTTTTCTGTGCTGCGCCACACAGCCCCACAACAAAAATTAAGTTATTGAAAAAATCAAAACATATGCTTGGGAGGCAGGTTGGTCTAGTGGATGGGGCTTTTGACTGGAAGTCTCGATAGCTGGGTTCTTTTCCTAGCTCTGCCACTGATTGGCTGTGTGACCTTGAGAAAATCACTTCACCTCTTTGTGCCTCAAGTAAGAAGGTGTTAATGTTTAACCAATGAGGGTAAATAACCAATGGAGCAATTTACCAAGGGCTGTCGGGGATTCTTCATCACTGTCAACTTTTAAATCAGAATGGGATGTTTTTTCTAAAGGCTATGCTTTAATTCAAACAGGAATTCTTTTGGGGGAGCTCTATGGCCTATGTTATGCAGCGGTCAGACAAGATGATCACAATTGTCCCTTCTGGCCTTAGAATCTATTATATATCATTGGGGTTTTTTTTAAAGTAACGAAGCAGTTCAGGAAAAAGCAATCAATCAATTCACAAGTGTAGCATTGCACACACTTCATATGGCCAGAAGAAACATCTGCTTACAAGGGTTACCCATGAAAAAAGCCATTTGAAAAGGGGCAGGTAGGTGAGAAAGCCAACTTTGCAGCAGGTCACAGTGTGCAGGCATAGGTAATTTCACACTAATGTGCTGGCATATCACATACCTTGGCCCATATTATTCCTAATACATCTTTTTACGCAGGCAGTCCTAAGGAAGCAGTCTGAAGGTAAACAATGTAGGAGAGAAAGAAAACAGGCTAACAGAGCAGTCTATTTGCAGTCTATGATAAGGGAGCCAGCAACTGACAGAAGCAGATGAATACAGACCCCTCAAGAGGTTCTAGAGATAAGTCATCACCACTTTAGACAGCTCAGATTTCCTTCCATCAAATATCAGGCCCCATCTCTGGAGGCATATTGTCATCTCAGTAGGTGGGAATTGATGTATCCTTGAATCTCCCTGAATGACCCATAAAAGCTAGGTTTAGCAATATACTCTCTTCCCCCATTTAGTGTCAAGTGACAAGTACTAGAAATCCTCCTATTTCATTTCAGCAGCTACTCCACGAAAATAATCCTGGGAAGCATTCTGAGTATGTCCGACAACATGACAGCAGTTATGTTTGAACACCGCTTACCACGCTAGTCCCAACACTTACATCACTTGCTAGACATTGCCAGATGGAACAATATGCACAATGGGACCAAATGGGCCATACTTCAGTATTTTTAATTCCTTAATGGCTAGACAATAGTTTCCTACCAAAATAAGGGTCACAATAGCAAACATGCCCTTGACTTTCAGAGACGAAGATGCCGAGAATAAAATCTGTTTAATTAGAGTGTGGCATTCTCTGTGAAGAGCTAGAATGGAGGCTACCCTGCTGTACTTCATTCCAGGAGGGAAGCAACTATGCTCAGGCAATACTGCGAATCAGAAGGTACAAGGGTGCCAGACTCTGGCCCTGGGAGGGGGGAAATTACAGAAATAGAGTAGAGTAAGTTTAGACTCAATACTGAGGCCTGCTTCACATACTAAGATTAAAGGCTAAATTCACCATCCATGTAACCAGATCCAAGTCCACTGAAATCGACGGAGATTCATGCCACCAGTGAATCTGGTCAAGCTTGGGTGATATTCTATTGCCTATCCTTGAACGAACTAGACAGGGTATGTGTCACTCAGACTCTGGGACGGAGAATAAGCTTCGGCATCTCAGAGGAGATGGATTTTAAATCATATGATTTAGAAGATTTTAAAAAAAAATGAAGTTTTCCACTTTCCTCAAAGGAAATACATTAATGCAGACCTATTCAGAGAAAACCTGGCAAACGCCACAACTAGGAACCTTGAAAGTTTTACGTAACTGAGCTAGTAATTAATTTCAAAATGGACACCCTCCCCCTCCAAAAAAAAAACAACAAAACCCCACCCTTGGCTTGGGATTCAATCCTGGGAGGAGTCCAGCTAAAATTACACACAGCCACGTGCAGTTCCCCCCAAAGTTGTTCATTTCAAAGCCTTTTCATGGGCTTTGATCTCCAAAAGCTCCAGCTGTTTATTAGAACGTGTTCTTCTTTAATTAAAAGAACTTGCCATTTTTTATTAATCAGTCAGCTCACTTTCAGTTATTTTCCCATTGCTATATTCTTCATTGTTATTCCTGGATGTGTAAAGCACAGAAGTACATGGATGTCTATTCCAGACTTATAAATCAGAACAAACTAAGCTTCCAATGGAACTACATGCAGTAATAAGACCAGGAGAATTTGGCTCACAAACCTTAATAGGCAAAACCTATGAACCTGCAGTCCCATCTACCTGGGTATGCTCATATGCTATGCAGACCCCCACTGACTTATATGGAACGCCACACAGGACCAAATGGTTACCACCACAGGTCTAATTGCAGGGTCAGGTAGTCCAATTGTGTAGTCCAATATTGTTAGCATAATTTTCATTTTTAGTGAAAGCAACTTGACATCCTCTATTTTGATATTCTTTCAATCTCAGACCTATTTTCATTGTGGTGAGCAACTGTGCTGGATACTTAAATTTAAATATGAGAGGAAATAGGTAGAGACTTGAATTTAAGAGACAAAATGGTTTAAACTAGCAGTGAACTGGGACTCAGGAGAACAGAGTTCTAATCTAATCCAGGCTATATTGTGGGACCTTGGACAAGTCGTTATAATTCTGTTTCCCCACCCATTCTTTATCTATTTAGATTGAAAGTTCTTTGGGGCAGGAACTGTCCCATATTTTATTGTACATAGAACATGTACAGTACCTAGCACAATGGAGTTCTGATTTCAGCTGGGACTTCCAAACATTATTGTAATACCAGTAACAATTAGACTAATGCCACAGTCCATTTTCAGGTACATTCCCAATTACTCTCTTCCAAAACTTATGGAGCTCAATGGAAGTCTTTTCATTAACTCTAATGGGCTTGGATGAAGCTCTAACTCAACGAGAATTTTGGCAAGGACCACATTCCAGCAATGAGTTTGGTGTGAGAAGTCCCCTGTGCATGCAGAGCCAAAATTACTCCATATGGGCACAGGGATCCACCCGTGAAGAGCTCTATCCAGGTCTGGGGACTAAGAAGGGCTGCTATCCATAAAAGCACACAAGCTAAATATTACTTCATCTTATTATGTGTTCACCTGAATGCTGCTGGGGTATCCACACCATCCAAACTGCTCTGCCATTAACTATGTTGTCACCAGAACCCCTCTCGTACCGATGGACCTCTTTTGTTGTCAATATGCACATTTTTTAATTCTCTGTTTGTTTGCATTATTCCCCCCTAGTTAAGTTTTCAGAGCTGCACGGGGTTTCAAGCTGCATGACTCATGTTATCTAACGCATTTTGGACAAAAAAAATAGAGCAATTCTGAAATCTTGGTGGCCAAATTAAGGCTTCAAGCTACATCGATATAGGGAACCACAATTTTTCTCCAACAGGTACCAACCAGTAGCTTTTCTCCCAAACAATGTGGAGGTCAGCTTTTGTCTGTGTCCAAAGACCACACACACTTGCAATAACTTTTAATACAACACAGACAGCTCGCAGCTGATCATTCAGTCCCATTGCAGGCTATGGAAGGAGACACCTAAAAAAGAAGTAACTAAAAGAGAAACTGTGCAGTGTTACCTTTGTGACCAGCTCCTAACAGCCATAAAAAGCTGCTGAGGCCACCTTCCCCACACAGAGGAAGACAAGAAGCAGGAGTGAGGCTCGAAGTCCAGAGGCCTAGGCCATCCATGTCCTCGCCACACACACCTCCCGACCCCACCCATCCTAGTGTTTTGAAAAAACGTGCCCCCAAGAGTGGCCTGCATGAGGTACAGAGTCAGTGTGAATATTGGCCCACCCTAACACTCCCTCTGCAGTGTTAACATGCAAACGTCACCACATACAAAGTGCCTAAGGTCTCAATTTAACTTACTGTGTTTGCTTTGGTAGTTTTCTGCTCCCATTACTGATTTGTATCTATGCTAGGAGATCATTAAGAACCAGTAAAACAGCTATCAAATGTTTCTAATTTGCTAGACTGCTTTTTCATGCTAGTGAAAAAAATGTAATTAAGCACTGACAATCAAGGAGAATGAAGAACACATATTGCTTGGGTCAGCAGTTTTTCTATTCAGTTTTAGGCAAAGATATAATCTAAAGGCCTGGCCTAACCCACAATAATTAGAAAACGGTAATTACTCCACTAAAATGTGTAGTATTTCTTGACTGTGCTTTCTACATTTAAATGTTAATTTGGGTTGCAGTAACACCAAACAGCAGACTGGGCTTTTCTAACACACAAAGCTTTGATAAATGCTATAAACACACAAAAAGACAGTCCTTGCCTCACAGATCTTACAGTTCAATGTAAACTTCAAATAAAGGCCTATAAGCCTCTGTTCTAGCTATTCTTTTAATCTATATTCCAATATCACGCCATTCATGCCTCCATGACATTTGTACATAATGTAAAATAGCAGTCTCTCCATTTTGAAATGCATGGTAGAGGATGCAGTATATGAGACTGAAGAAATATGCTCAACAATAGTAAAGACAATTTTAAACACAAAAAACAGGATATGCTCTTTGGATATACTGAACTGAGCTTTGCCACTAGCCCTGCCATAATCCTCCGAGAAGATGCTATGAAACTCATCCAGAAAAATTACTTGGTACTTTGGAAGTGTAGCGTACCAGACCATATTGTCCATTGGCTTTATTTCTGAATGTAGGTCTCTTAGAAAATGTTATTCCATGAAACAAAGTAACTGTCACCTCAGAAGGAAGAGGGGATGTAATTTAAGAATTCATACACCTTCCAAAACCTCAATGTGAGCTCCCTGGTGCTATTCTTTGGCTTCTGTTGACAAAAAACTGGTTGCCTTGGCTACAACTTCAACTCCCCTTCTGAATTCTTCTATGCGCTAATCAATCCTGCTAGGGGTCTCCTTGTTTCACAGGGATTTTTTTTATTAGATTTTTCCGGTAGGAGAGCATCTCTTCCTCCCACCCATCTTTTATTATCAGAGGAAAGAATTAAAGGGTTTATCTGAACCCTTAAATTAAAGGGTTTATCTGGAGATGGAAATGCTCTGCTAATGCAACTGAATTTAACTAATGACAAATTTGCAGGTTGTTCGGTGCCACTGTCTGCTATAAGGGAGCACTGGATCAGTTAAGAACAAGCCTCCTTTTTGAGCCTAACAGCAAGAGACTGACTGCACTAAATCTGGCCATCCTGCAGGAGGATCCAGTATAAACTTCCTCTGTGCAGCTCCTTTAATGTACCTCAGTTCTTATTGCATATAACGGCTGGTATGTTCTTTGATGTTCAACTACAGTGGTGATGTTTTCGCCTCTATCTCTAGGAAAGGAAGACAGCTCAAACCTCTCTATTTCTATGCATCTGGAAAAAATCTATTTTCTTTCAGTTTCTAGATTGTGTCTGTTTTACTTCCCTAACTTGTTTAAAGTGTTTATTTTCACCAGTCCTTGAAGGAGTCGACTCAGCCTCCAAGATTAGAGCCTCGCACAAGATATTTGATTGTTGGATTTATTTGAAGGGAAATACAGCAGTATTTGGTATGCACAGCAGGGTACAAAGGTCTTTGATGCAATATTGATTTATACTGCTAAGTATACTACTCCCTTTCTCCCCTATAAAAAAGGAAGCTTTGGCTTAGTTTTATATTTTAAAGACAGGGAGACTGCTTGACGGTTTCAGGGCCTGTTTTTAGCAAGAAGCTAGCCGATCTCATTAAGCAACTGAAACCTGGTGTCAATTAGTCTAATTGATGTGAGAACTTGATTAGGTCCTAGAAGGACTGGATTTCCCCAGGCACGGCATCCTATTAAAAACAGCTCACCTTAAAAAGTGAAGAGAAATTATAGGAAGCCGACCCAATGATGAAAGCTCTGAAAACACTCTTTGGGGCACCAGCCTTGAAAAATCACCCTACCATACTACAGTGGCAGCAAGCAATATGTTGAGGAAAATCCAGCTCTATTCCTCGATGAACCCTCATTAAGAATGTGTTTTGTATCACAAGTTCCATTTAATTCAGGAAACAAAGAGGCTATCTCCAGTTAAATTCCAAAATCCAGATTCAGTCACCTACGTTGAGATAACACTGAGAATCCACAATCCCATTAATCTTACAGGAAGTTACTAGGTGCTCAGCACCATCGAAAAAATAAGACCTACATTTAGGCCTGGTCTAGACTTACTGTGACGGGATTGGTCACAGAAGCCTCCTTGGCACTGCCACCTGATGTGCTGACATTACCTCTGAGCCCATTTTCCCTGCCAGCTTGGGACTCCAGAACTCTGCCTTGTTGAGCCAGACACACTAGCCTACTGCAACACAGACGAGGTTACCTATCTCCAGCACCCAGACACCCAGTTCCCAATGGAATCCTACCTCCAAATAAAGCCGTTTTACTCTGTATAAAGCTTATACAAGGTAAATTCATAAATTGTCTGCCCTCTATAACACTGATAGGGAGATATGCACAGCTGTTTGCTCCCCCAGGTATTATTCACTTACTCTGGGTTAATTAATAAACAAGTGATTTTATTAAGTATAAAAAGTAGGATTCAAGTGGTTTTGAGTAATAACAGACAGAACAAAATAGTCACCAAGCAAAACAAAGCAAAAACTCTCAAGTCTAAGCCTAATACGTTAAGAAACGGATTACAGGTAAATCTTACCCTCAGAGATGTTCCAATAAGCTTCTTTCACAGACTAGATTTCTTCCTAGTCTGGGCCCAATCCTTTCCCCTGGTACAGCTCTTATTAGCTCCAGCTCAGGTGGTAACTAGGGGGATCTCTCATGGCTGGCAGCCCCCTTTGTTCTATTCCACCCCCTTTTATATCTTTGTCACAAGGCAGGAATCTTTTGTTGCTCTCTGGGTTCCCACCCCTCCTTCTAAATGGAAAAGCACCAAGTTTAAGATGGATTTCATTATCAGGTGACATAGTCACATGGCACTGTAAGTCCCCCCAGTCTCTATTCCCCATGGGCTGACCCACATGTACACAGGAAGGCTTTCAAGTAACTAAGGCCATTTACAATTGATTGTTTCTGGAGCACTCTTAATGGCCTCCACGTAATACGTTTACATCATGTGATAGACCCAGGCCAGTTGGGTACAGCGGAATAGCAGAAGGCAGATATACTGGCCACTGGATTAACAGTTTTCTGTTCCCTGACTGACCAGAGTAGGGGCTGCTCCAGGCTAATGAGAACACCTGACTAATTAACCTGCAAAGAGTCAGGTGAGGTCATTCAGTTAATGTGACCACCTGACTAATTAAGGCCCTGCTGATACTATAAAAAGGGCTCACTCCAGTCAGACAGGGAAGAGCCAGGGGCGAGGAAGTGCAGCTGAAGAGCTGGTTACTGAAGACACCCTCACACCATCGTTAAAGGAACCCTAAGGTAAGGGTGAAGAAGGGAGAAGCAGGAGAGCTGTGGGGAAGTGGCCCAGGGAAATGTAGCAACTCTGGCAGTGAAAGGTTGGCTGCCAACAACTGCTACTATTAGGGTCCCTGGGCCGGAACCCGGAGTAGAGGGCAGGCCCGGGCTCCCCTCAACCCACCACTACAGGAACGTCTCCTGGGAGGGGAAGTCAGGCCCCTGTCAGGACAGGAGGCTGAACAGAGACTGTGGGAGTTCTCTCACCAACCTCCTTGCAGGCCTATGATGAAAAGGGCTCAGTAGACTGTAACCCTGCCCCTAGAGAGAGAAGGGCCACGTGGAGGGTCACAGTGGGCCACAGAGGATAGCATAAAACACCTAGAAGCGCAGGACCCACTGGAGCAAGGTCAGAGCTCTGCCACAATCAGTAATACAAGTTTATATCTTATTCACCTAACTCCAGATATAGAAATAATACATGCAAACAAACAGGATGAACACACTTAGTAGATTACAAGCTTTCTAATGACACCATACAAGGGGTATTTAGCGTAAAGCATATTCCAGTTATGTCATATTCATAAGCATGTGTCCACAAAGCATATAGAGTGCAACGTCACACTTACATGGGACAATGATATGCAAAAACTAACACAACTGTGCCAACCTACCTCCCAGTGTAGGCACAGCTAGGTCAATAGAAGAATGCTACTGTTGACCGATTCAGGGAGGTGCTCCTACACAGAGGGAAAAACTCCTTCCATCAGTGTAGGCTCTCTCTACGCTACACGGTTATGCCATTGTAGCTACAGCAAGACAGCTATGTCAGTATAGTCTCCGTCATGTAGACGCGGCCTTACTTAGGCATTTGAGTAAAGATTAGGAACCTAACTTTACATACCAAGTAGGAAAACTTGAATCTTTATGCACAGCACTTTCCTGACAGGGCTAGAAATTAGACATAGCTGCCTAATATAACAGCTGAATTCTAGGCAACAGTGCTAGAACGATGAATTTTGATGCTACCCCCTTCCCAGACCTCACCATGCTTATGCAAATCTGCTACAGTGATTCCTCTGGTAGACCAATATGCATTCTTTCAGTCCCCCCTCACAAGCTGTGCTGGAGAGACAGAATTGGCAGCAGTGCTAAATGGGTGACTGCAATTGCTTATTGCAAAGTAGGGCTGGTAAGCCAAACCATGAACACATCAATCTTTTAATGCTTCTAGTTTGATACTTCAGTTGACAGCAGAGGGGGTTTTAAGCATAACTCCTTAAAGAACAAACAAAAAGACTAAATGAAGTGAATTTTTAAAGGTCTTATAAAATATTGAGAAGCTTGGCACACTGCCTTCCCTGCTATTTGAGTAAAACCTCCCTCTGAACCAAAAATGAAGTATATCATCTCATTAAAATCTGTAGCAGCTAAGGGAGGGATTACAGTAGTCCTTCAGCATTTAATATAAATAGTTTTTCCCACCTTGTAAGCCTTATTGCAGGTCTTTTAATAACCACATAGTTGTGTCCTTCCATGCTGCTCTCATCTTGAAAGTTCTGGGATTCAATACGGTATAGTAATTTAGCAGCGATACAATGATCTAAACCATTTCAGCCCAAAAGATAATCGTAGTTCGGTCATTTCTATTTAAAATGAGTTTCTCCAGTGTTGAGCTGAGCCACGTGTGTTTCAGTTATCACTTCAACTGCTTGTGAAGTTTCTCTGGACAGGGTTAATGTTCTAGGTGGAACTATTTCTACAAATTCTTCAAGAATTCAAGTAGTAATGAGCCAATATCAAGAGCTAAACCCACCCCCCTGGTGGAACTCCCCTGATCTCAAGGTGCACAAGGGTGAGTATATATTGCCCAGCAATAATGAGATTCTTTCAGAGCACAAAGTGATTCAGTTTGAGTTTTCAGGTTAGTATCTCCCTGAGCCACTTCAAATCATCCACAGGGGGAAGGGCAAAGTGAGTACACTTTTTGGGCATGAATCCAAGAGTTAGAAAACCCATTTTGTTCTCCCCATCTGAACTTCCCTTCACCACCAAAGAGAAAACAAGATCTTGGCTATGGACAGGTGTCATAAACAGATAGCTAAGGGTTAATGTTTCTTTTACCTGTAAAGGGTTAACAAAGGGAACCAAACACCTGACCAGAGGACCACTCAGGAAACACGTTTTTTCAAATCTCAAGGGAGGGAAGTTTTGGGTGTGGGTTCTTTGTCTGTGTCTCTAGTGCTCTGTCGGCTCAGAGAGGATCTCTCTACTGTATATTGTCACCTTGATACAGAGACCATTTTATGTCTTTTTCTTTCTTTTTATATAAAGCTTTCTTTTTAAGACCTGTTGGATTTTTTTTGGGCTCAAGGGGGGGGGATCTCTGCAGCTCACCAGGGAATTTGTGGGAGGAAGAAGACAGGGGGAAGAAGAAAATCTCTTCGGGTTAGAGGTTACAAAGCTTGCATTTGCAGGGACTCTTGAGTGAGGGTGAAAGAAACTTGATCTCTCTGGTTTGCATTTCAAGGAATTGAAATAGGGTGATCTTCCAGCATCCCAGGGAGGGGAAGCCTGGGAGGAAGTAAAGAGGAGACAAAGGGGAGGGGGTTATTTCCCTTTGTTGTGAGACTCAGGGCATCTGAGTCTTGGGGTCCCCCCAGGGAAGGTTTTGGGGAGACCAGAGTGAGCCAGACACTGGAATTTCTGGCTGGTGGCAGCGCTATCAGATCTAAGCTGGTAATTAAGCTTAGAGGAGTTTCATGCTAGCACCCTCATTTTGAACTCTAAGGTTCAGATTGAGGAGGATTATACTATGACATGGTGGCAGTGGTGGGATAAATAAGAATCCAGAAGCCAGTAGGAATATATTTTTTTTTTTTCTGCTAGGGCTTTTAAGCAGAGAGAAAGGGTTTGGTTTTAAAAAGGAGCCAGAGAGAAATTTTTTTTTCTGTTTCTCTTCTGCTCAGTTTGGCTTGCATATTTAAGCAAGGAACCATTAAGGTTTGACAAAGGGTCTTTTGTTAAACAATAGAACTCCGATTGTGAGTCAAGTACCCGCAGCAACACACACATGCAAATAAAGTTTTTTTTGGTTTAATTTACATGTGAAAGTTAGCTAGCTAGAGAAGAAAACAAAAGGCACTGTTGCTAGGCAAACCCCAGGAGACAACAGAGAGCCAGCAGTTCAGACAATAAACACCAGAGGGCACCCCAACACAAGAAAACAGGAACCATGACTTCCAAGAAAGCCTGAAAAGGAACGAGCACGGCAACAAGCCATAGACAAAGAAGATGACATAGGAGACGGATAGAACAAATTAAGGCAGAACTAAGAAGAAGAGCAGCCCACCAAAAAAAACTAAAGAAGAACCTCAAAGAGAAACAAAAAGAAAAAAACAAGAAAAGAGGTGGCCACAAAGAAACAAAAAAGAGAAGAGCAGCCAAATGGCAGCCCCACAAAAGAACAAGCAGCCAAAGATGCAGCCCTCCAACGAGAGAGGGAGAAACAACCACCAAGAAATGGAAAAACAACAAAAACAGTGAAGAGAGGGAAAAAACAGAGAAAGCATGAACTGGAGTTAGCGCAGGCTAGGCAAATGCTCCAGCCATCCTAACAACCCTCGCCAATACTTCTTCCACAGCACAAGAAATTTCCCACCTACAAGGCAGGTGATGACACTGAGGCCTTCTTAGAAAATTTTGAAAAGGCCTGCCTTGGGTACAGCATCTCTGAAGACCAGTACATGGTAGAGCTGAGGTCACAGCTCAGTGGACCCTTAGCAGAGGTGGCGGCTGAAATGCCAAAGGACAGAATGAACGATTATAAACTGTTTCAAACCAAGGCCAGATTCAGAATGGGGATAACCCCGGATCATGCCCGTCGGCGTTTCAGAACCCAAAAGTGGAAACCAGATGTGTCATTTCCCAGACACGCCTACTACGTTGGAAAGAATTATGAGGCCTGGATATCAGGAACCAATGTTAAATCCTGGACGAACTGCACCTCCTCATACAAATGGAGCAGTTCTTGGATGGTGTTCCTGAGGACATAACACGGTACATACAAGATGGAAAACCCAAAAATCTCACCGAGGCGGGGGAGATTGGAGCCAAATGGATGGAAGTGGCAGAAAGCAAGAAAGCTACTGTCAAGGGGAATGAATACCCCAGGGGGCACACCGACAATAAACCCTACAACCGAGGGCAACCCAAGACCCCACCTACAACCCAAGGAAAGCCACAGACACCCTATTCTTCCACCTCACAGTCTCCAGTAACTCACCTCGACCCAGTGACCAGTCAGCTGGAAGATGCTTTAAGTGTAATGAACTGGGACATATAAAGGCCAACTGCCCAAAGAACCCCAACCGAGTGCAAGTCATTACACCACCATCACACCAAAGATCCCCAGGCCCAGATGCCTCTCAAATCCCCTTGGAGCGAAGGGAAAATTTGAGAGTGGGCGGAAAGAAGGTTACCGCGTGGAGAGACACGGGGGCACAAGTGTCAGCTATCCACCAATCCTTCGTGGACCCAAACTCATCAACCCAAAGGCCAAAGTGACCATTTACCCCCTTCATGTCACAAGCTGTAGACTTGCCTACAGCTGAACTGCCTGTCCAGTACAAAGGCTGGTCAGGAATGTGGACTTTTGCAGTCTATGACAATTATTCCATCCCCATGCTACTGGGGGAAGACTTGGCCAACCAGGTGAAGCGGGCCAAGAGAGTGGGAATGGTTACACGCAGCCAAGCCAGGCAAGCTTCCAGACCCATTCCTGTTCCTGAGCCGTCCACAGGAACCCCGTCTGTGTTACCAGAGACCCAGACAGAGGTAGTGGACCCGGATCCCCTGCCAACGGCTGAACCAGCCACAGCACCTCCAGTCCCAGCCCGGAACTGGAACAGCAACCAGCACCAGCACCAGCAATTGCGCAACCACATCTTCAACCTCAACGCCAGAGGGGGCCAGCGAGCCTGAACTGGCAGAAGCAACAGACAACCATACCGAAGAGGCTCAGCCAGAGCCTGAATACCACCAGGTGCACCAGCGGAGAGCGGTTTCCAGCAACGGAAACAACCCCATCACCTACATCGCTTCCAGAGGGACCAAGCCCAAGTCCACAGTCTGAGGAAGAATGGTGTCCCAGCCTCAAGGGAACAGTTCCAGACTGAGCAGGAAGCAGATGACAGCCTTCAGAAAGCTTGGGTGGCGGCACGGAGCACCCCACCGCCTCTCAGCTCTTCTAACCGATCCCGGTTTTTGTTATAGACCAAGGACTTTTATACAAGGAAATTCTTTCTGGTGGACACCAGGAAGAATGGCAGCCGCAAAACAGTTGGTGGTTCCAACTAAGTACCGGGGGAAGCTCTTAAGCTTAGCCCATGATCATCCCAGTGGCCATGCTGGGTGAACAGAACCAAAGACAGTTGGGGAAGTCCTTCCACTGGGAGGGGATGGGCAAGGACGTTGCCAAGTATGTCCGGTCTTGTGAGGTGTGCCAAAGAGTGGGAAAGCCCCAAGATCTGGTCAAGGCCCCTCCAGCCACTCCCCATAATTGAGGTCCCATTTCAGCGAGTAGCTGTGGATATTCTGGGTCCTTTCCCAAAAAAGACGCCCAGAGGAAAGCAGTACGTACTGACTTTCGTGGACTTTGCTACCCGATGGCCGGAAGCAGTAGCTCTAGGCAACACCAGGGCTAAAGCTGTGTGCCAGGCCCTAACAGACATTTTTGCCAGGGTAGGTTGGCCCTCCGATATCCTTACAGATTCAGGATCTAATTTCCTGGCAGGCACCATGAAAGACCTGTGGGAAACTCATGGGGTGAATCACTTGGTTGCCACCCCCGTACCACCATCAAACCAATGGCCTGGTCGAAAGGTTTAATGGAACTTTGGGGGCCATGATACGTAAATTTGTCAACGAACACTCCAATGATTGGGACCTAGTGTTGCAGCAGTTGCTTTTGCCTACAGGGCTGTACCACATCCCAGTTTAGGGTTTTCACCATTTGAACTTGTGTATGGCCACGAGGTTAAGGGCCATTACAGTTGGTGAAGCAGCAATGGGAGGGGTTTACGCCTCTCCAGGAACTAACATTCTGGACTTTGTAAGCAACCTACAAAGCACCCTCCGACACTCTTTAGCCCTTGCTAAAGAAACCTAAAGGATACTCAGGAAGAGCAAAAGGCCTGGTATGATAAACATACCAGAGAGCGTTCCTTCAAGGTAGGAGACCAGGTTATGGTCTTGAAGGCGCAACAGGCCCATAAGATGGAAGCATCATGGGAAGGGCCATTCACGGTCCAAGAGCGCCTGGGAGCTGTTAACTACCTCATAGCATTTCCCAATTCCTCACTAAAGCCCCGAGTGTACCATGTTAATTCTCTCAAGCCCTTTTATTCCAGAGACTTACAGGTTTGTCAGTTTACAGTCCAGGGAGGAGATGACGCTGAGTGGCCTGAGGTGTCTACTACGAAGGGAAAAAAGACGGTGGCGTGGAAGAGGTGAACCTCTCAACCACCCTGGAACGTCTGCAGCGGCAACAAATCAAGGAGCTGTGCACTAGCTTCGCCCCATTGTTCTCAGCCACCCCAGGACGGACTGAACAGGCATACCACTCCATTGACACAGGTAATGCTCACCCAATTAGAACACCCACCCTACCGGGTGTCTCCTCACGCCCAAGCTGCTATAGAACGGGAGATCCAGAACATGCTACAGATGGGTATAATACGCTCATCTACCAGTGCATGGGCATCTCCAGTGGTTCTGGTACCCAAACCAGATGGGGAAATACGCTTTTGCGTGGACTACCGTAAGCTAAATGCGGTAACTCGTCCAGACAACTATCCAATGCCACGCACCGATGAGCTATTGGAGAAGTTGGGACGTGCCCAGTTCATCTCTACAATAGACTTAACCAAGGGGTACTGGCAAGTACCGCTAGATGAACCTGCCAAGGAAAGGTCAGCATTCGTCACCCATGCAGGGGTGTATGAATTTAATGTACTTCCTTTCGGGCTGCGAAATGCACCCGCCACCTTCCAGAGGCTGGTAGATGGTCTACTAGCAGGACTGGGAGAATATGCAGTTGCCTACCTCGATGATGTGGCCATTTTTTCAGACTCCTGGCCCGAACACCTAGTACACCCTGGAAAAGGTCTTTGAGCGCATCAGGCAGGCCGGACTAACTGTTAAGGCCAAAAAGTGTCAAATAGGCCAAAACAGAGTGACTTACCTGGGACACCAGGTGGGTCGAGGAACCATAAACCCCCTACAGGCCAAGGTGGATGCTATCCAAAAGTGGCCTGTCCCAAAGTCAAAGAAACAGGTCCAATCCTTCTTAGGCTTGGCCGGGTATTACAGGCGATTTGTACCACACTACAGCCAAATCGCTGCCCCACTGACCGACCTGACCAAAAAGACCCAGCCAAATACAGTTAAGTGGACTGATGAGTGTCAGAAGGCCTTTACCCAACTTAAGGCGACGCTCATGTCTGACCCTGTGCTAAGGGCCCCGGACTTTGACAAACCATTCCTAGTAACCACCGATGCATCTGAGCGTGGTATAGGAGCAGTTCTCATGCAGGAAGGACCGGATCACAACTTCCATCCTGTCGTGTTTCTCAGCAAGAAACTGTCTGAGAGGGAAAGTCACTGGTCAGTCAGTGAAAAGGAATGCTATGCATTGTGTACGCCCTGGAAAAGCTACGCCCATATGTTTGGGGACGGCGGTTCCAGCTACAAACTGACCATGCTGCGCTAAAGTGGCTTCATACTGCCAAAGGGAACAACAAAAAACTTCTTCGATGGAGTTTAGCTCTCCAAGATTTTGATTTTGAAATTCAACACATTTCAGGAGCTTCTAACAAAGTAGCTGATGCACTCTCCCGTGAGAGTTTCCCAGAATACACTGGTAAAAAATTGTCCTTAAAATGTAGAAGTCTTGTAGTTTACATACTTAGTAGTATATGTAAAGGTGCATGTGTTGTATTAATCTGTTTATTCTAAAGTTCTAGGAAGAAATCACCGCCAGTGACGTGTTCCCACTGTCTGTGATTTGGGGGGCGTGTCATAAACAGATAGCTAAGGGTTAATGTTTCTTTTACCTGTAAAGGGTTAACAAAGGGAACCAAACACCTGACCAGAGGACCAATCAGGAAACAAGATTTTTCAAATCTCAAGGGAGGGAAGTTTGGGTGTGTGGTCTTTGTCTGTGTCTCTGTGCTCTCTCGGCTCTGAGAGGATCTCTCTATCTCAGGCTTTCTAATCTTCTGTTTCCAAGTTGTAAGTACAAAGGTAGAAAGACAAATAGTTTTTATGTTTTTTTTGTATTTACATGTGTGTAGTTTGCTGGAATGTTTTAAATTGTATTTCTTTTTGGATAAGGCTGTTTATTCATTTTTTTCTTTTAAGCAATGACCCTGTATATTGTCACCTTGATACAGAGACCATTTTTATGTCTTTTTCTTTCTTTTTATATAAAGCTTTCTTTTTTAAGACCTGTTGGATTTTTTCCTAGTTGGGCTCAAGGCGCCAGACACTGGAATTCTGGCTGGTGGCAGTGCTATCAGATCTAAGCTGGTAATTAAGCTTAGAGGAGTTTATGCTAGTACCTCATATTTGAACTCTAAGGTTCAGATTGAGGAATTATACTATGATAACAGGGCAAGTCAAAGGCCCAGAGCTGCTGGTTTTAACATTGCTCCTGGAAATGTTTCTTCAGAAGCTGTTGTATTTCCCCAAAGCGATGTCACAATGATGGCCAATCAGAATGCCTTAGCGTTAAGATCTTCCAGAAAGAATTGTGTCCACAGTGTTGAATATGCACCTCCACGACAACCTCACATGATCACAGCAAATGAACTGTAAAGCTCAAGAACAAGGCTCCTGTATGCAGGAGATAACTGTCACAGCAACCAGCCAAAGATACCCACATGGCCATGAACCACTAACTTCAGAGTACAATACAGAACTTGCGGCTTCAATCTTAATAAACCCACCAAAAGTTACATCACTTTTGAAAGAGTTCCTTAAAAATGGGCATTAAGAGCGATAAAGATCCCCACATCTATCATTCTCCCATGACAGACTACAAACCCAAAGAGATGACAACACCTCAGTTGCGCTTGCTTGCTACCTTTACAGTACCCGCATCACTCCTCCACACACGCACAACAGTGGGATCAGCTGGCTGCACAAGCTGGAGGATTCGGGAAGGGCTGAGTGAACTGTTACTGAAACAGCAGCAGCATGACTGGCGCTCAAATCTCCATACGTCCAACCGCTGATATTTTGCCTTGCACAAAGTGTGTTTGAAATTGCCTCTCAGTCACAAATTACAACGCCTGTCCTCATCTGAGGAGCCAGAATTCACCAAGGGACATGGCTTACCCAGCAGCTCAGTGAAAATGCATTTTACTAAACTAAGTTATTCATCAAAGGACAATTATATCCCTTGGCTCTCATACAGAGAGGTTTGCCTGTGATCGAAGTCAAGCAGATTTCCCTACATGATGGAGCTCACGCACATCATTCCATTGCAGATTGCTACCTGGACCACTTAAGACTAATGCAAGAACCAAAAATAAATAAATAATGATGCATTGTGTAGTTCACAGAGTGAAATTATCGACTGGCTGTACTTGTTATGCGCTCCAGTCTGAAGAATACTTTACGCTGTTGCTGATGTATCAGAGTGATTCCAAAGGAATGACGGCTCCCTGTCCATTATTTAAAATCAGGTCGATAAGTACTCCGTAGCTACATCCACCCAATGTTACTTTTAGACTTCCATGCCAGAAGTCCTATTTGCTGGTCGTTCCACTGTTCCCATTCAAACATCAAAACTTCATTTCTCAGTTGTGAAGCTGCCTCCAATAAGACAAACTGGCTAACACAAGGACTTAGCATGTAACATAACCACAGTGTTTGGTGTTACTAACCAAATATGACAGCTAAATTCCATCAGGAGCTTGTGCAGATTGCCCTCGTTGACCTTCAAGGTAATTTTTTATCCCTCATTGTCCTTGATAAACCTCCTGCAGAAAGGCTCAGATACTAGAGTGATAGTTGCTATAGAAAACCTTATACAGCCCTCTCTCCTACTGGATGAAACAGACTTGACTGGAGTTGTGCATGGGTGTAACAGGGCAGAATCAGAGGCAGCAGCTTTGTATAATTTTTGGTGGTGCCCAAATGGGTCCAAGTCCTGTCTCTCACACACACACACACACACACACACACACACACACACACACACACACACACCCCCCTGCCTAAAGCTCTGGAAAGGAGTTTGGGTGTGGGGGAGGCGGGCTCTGGGAGGGAGTTTGGGTGCAGGCTCTGGGCTGGGGCAGGGGGTTGGAGTGCAGGAGGTGGTGCGAGGGGCAAGCTCTGGAAGGGAGTTTGGATGCGGGGTCTGGGCTAGGGCAGAGAGTTAGGGTGTGGGAGAGGGTGAGGGGTGCAGCGCTTACCTCAGGTGGCTCCCAAACGACCCACAGCCTCTGGCAGCAGCTCCTAGGCAGGGGGCCGGAAGGGTCTCTGTGCACCACTGCCTGCAGGCACCGCCCCCGCAGCTCCCATTGGCTGCAGTTGGCAGAGTCAGCACTCGAGGCGGGGGCAGCGTGCGGAGACATGCCCCCAGGGGCCGCAGAGATGTGCTGGCTGCTTCCAGAAGCAGAGTGAGCAGGCAGGAAGCTGCCTTAGCCCCGTTGCACTACCAGTGGTTGCAACAGGGCCCCGGGCCTTTTTAAATTGCCTGGAGAAATGTATTCAGTAGATCATAACCTTTACATAGATATGTTCCATGGCACATGTAGCATAAAACATATTCTAGTTATGACATATATACACTCATAAGCATATTTCATACAGCCTTATGGGGCGCACCGTCACACACACACAACTACAGACAGCCCTGTGGGATATTCCAGCTGCTTCAAGCCAACTACTTAATGCCTATATGCATTTCAGCAGTTTTTCTTCCTTGGGTCTCTCACCCCAAAGGCTCAAGTCTTTTGAACTAGATTTCATTTAAACAGATGTGTATGTTGGAGTTCTTGCAATGAACGAATGTCCACTAACCTCTGATCAATGGGTCAGGCCAAGTCATTAGAGCATGGGACGGAATTATGAAGAGCATTTGGTGGCCTGACTTGCATAATGTAATGTAGAGCAACAAAAATGATTAAAGGTCTAGCAAACAGGACCTGTGAGGGAAGACTGAAAAAATTGGGTTTGTTTAGTCTGGAGAAGACTGAGAGGGGACATGATAAGTTTTCAAGTACATAAAAGGTTGTTACAAGAAGGAGCGTGAAAAATTGTTCTCATTAACCTCTGAGGATAGAACAAGAAGCAATGGGCTTAAAGTGCAGTAAGGGAGGTTTAGTTTGGACATTAGGAAAAATCCTAACTGGCAGAGTGGTTAAGCACTAGAATAAATTGCCTAGGAAGTTGTGGAGTCTCTATCATTGGAGACTTTGAAGAGCAGGTTAGACAAACACCTGTCCAGGATGGTCTAGATAATACCGTGAGTGCAGGGGACTGGACTAGAGGACCTCTCGAGGTCCCTTCTAGTCTTATGATTCTATGATTACTCCCATTCCCAGGTTTAAAAGTGCCAAATACCTTCTAGGAGAAGCCAACACAACCTTCATCCTTGTGATGGGATATATGGTCCTTCAAACTCCCAGAAGGCCTCTGGGCAGCTGGGCTGGGGCTGCCCAGGTATGAAGGTCAAGTCCTGTTTCCTTTGTCTCTGCTTAATGTTGAAGCAGACAGGGAAAGGCTATGTGGTTGTGCAGCAAGTACAGCTATGCTTCCTAGGCCACACTGCCATATATAAGAAGACAAAGCTACAAGTTTCCCTTGCCAGAATGGCTACTGAACAGATTATCCCAGCAGAGGTCACGTTCTCTGGCTTGGGCACCACAGAAGGGAAGGGACTTGGGTGGGGAGGGAGCTGCTTATACCTTGCAACAGAAGGACATTTTAACTTCTGTAACAGTGGAGGGTTTGGGGCCTATTTTTGGAAGTGTGCTGGTCACATGCCATGAAGAGCCTACCCTGCAAAAATCCTAACCACTGACCTCCTGGCCCCCTTGGGCCTCTCTGGGTGTGCAGAGGGGCCAAAACGCAGTTCTATCCAGTCAGCTGGGAAGGATGGTCGAGTGGTTAGGGCACCAGCTTAGGACATAGAAGACCTGGCTTCAATTCCCTACTCTCCCATGGATTCCCTGTGTGACTTTGGGCAAATCTTTGCCGCTCTATGACCATCTCTAAATCAGGGATAGTACTTCTCCCTTGCCTCGTCATGTTGTAAGGCTAGATACAGTACAAGACTGAAGCACTTTGAAAACTACTGATGAAAAACACTATATAAGAAATAGGCATTTATTACTTGTTACTGGGTCCACTCACCAATGGCACCTCCTGCTGGCCGTCCTGGGGATTAGCTCTGACAGTTAGTGCGTCCTCTTCCGGTGGTGCCTCTCCAGCCATCTTCTCATCCTGCAGACCTGCCTCACTTGAGGAACTGCAGCACCCTCTTAATGACGCGACCCTCTGGCCAGGTCATCATCTGCATTTCCCCCTTCCAGGGTTACCCAAAGTCCTTATATGGAAACAGTCCCAGGGTGTCACTTCCCCCGTGGCCAGTAGGGAACCCAGGTCCACCCTCTACTCTGGGTTCAAGTTCAGGGACCCTCAGCTCAGCAGTTATGGGCTCTACCCTTTCAGCCCTCACTGCTCCTTCCCTGGACTGCTTCCTACTCTTCCTGATTCCTCCTTCTCTAGGTGTACCAGCTCCAAACCAACTCCCTCTTCCCAGGGAGCGACTATGGTTGCCACCTTTCTAATTGCTGGTGATCGGACCCCTGAGGCCCCGCTCCTTCCCCGAGGCCCTGCCCCATCGCTCGCTCCTCTCCCCACTTCCCCCTGTCACTTGCTGGATTGTCTCCACCTCCCTGCCCCCCCCACCCCAATCCCACCAGCTTAAGGGATCCATGACACACTTCCTTAATGGTCAAAACAGAAATCAGAGGTAGGAGAAGCCCCCAGAACTCCTGTCTGTAAAACAACAAATATGAAAGCTCAGTGATAGAACTATACAGGCACTGGTCAACTTGGGATGTCTCTGCCCCACCTCCTTTTCAACAGCATACAGAGGACAGCTTGTGATTGGACTCTTAGTGCAAGTTACACAATGTGGGAAATTCCACATGTGCTCCCATGCGGATGGACTCGTCCTATGCCAGCCTTTCCCCAAGTTCCCCACGCCCAGTTGTTTGGTACCACATACCAAGTGACCCAGGTTGGAGCCACACTGGAGCCTAGGACTGCTCCCTGACTGTCTCAGAATTCAATGAAAAAAAACTACCAGGCACATCAAAGAGGCAAAGCCTACAGAAGGAGAAAGGCGAGGTGGTGCAAGGTGCATAAGGTCATCTTCCTTCTCCGGTACCACACTTCTGCCTGTTGTTTAGAACCTGGGAACAAGCTCTTTAAAGCGTGCAATTAAGTACAGAAAAGAAGGCTCTGCCCCACTCCCTCTTCCCCACGGCAAAAAGAAATCACTACCACATTGGAAATTCAAGCTGGGGAGGGAGGGACAGAAAGTCTGGGTGACTGATCCTTGTCAGTTTCACTAAATTGTTTTGGTCAAGAAAATTCTAAAAAGTTGTTTAATTTTCGCATTTTAGAGAGAGACAACTTAGTTCCACAATTTCCTTTAATTGAATTAAAAATCAAAAACTGACAAATGGAAATGGTTTGTACGACCCAGAATGCATTGTTCAACTTTTCCAAATTGTCGGCAAACTGAAAAATCCATTTGCACCGTTCTATCTAAAATCTCTGCTGCTGGTGGATTGCATGCTGCTCCACTAGCGATATTAGGGCAGGGACACTGCTTGCAAAGGATTTGTGAGGCTACATTTTAGTAATGGGTATTTTTAGTAAAAGTCATGGACAGCTCACAGGCAGTAAAAAAAATTCATGGCCTGTGGCCTGTCCATGATTTTTACTATATACCCCTGACTAAAACTTGGGGGGGGGGAGCTCGAGAGTACAGCCTGGGGGCACCAGAGGGGGCAGGGGGGTTGGCAAGCCTGGGAAAGGCTCCCTACCCAGCTCCTGAGAAGCAGTGACCTCCAGCTCCTAGCCACCATGCTGCCGCAAACCCCAGTTCTGCAGCTCCCATGGGCTGGGAACCACGGCCAAAAGGAGCTGCAGGGGCAGTGCCCGCAGGCAGAGGCAACCCATAGATCTAAGAGCTGAAGGAGGGGAGTTCATGTCGCCCTTCCAGGGAGTCCCACCCCAGGTAAGCACCACCCTGTACCCCAAACCCCAGCCCTAAGCCCCTCACCCACCCAAACGCCTGCTGCTGGGAGACAGGGGTGGGGGCGAGACTGCCTAGCAGTAGCCAGTGCAACTGGCCCCGGGGCTGCCCAAGCTGTTCAGGTGGCTCCTAGGCCAGCTACACAGGCCACTGCAGAAGTCATGGGCTTAAATCTTCCGAATGATCCCCTTGTTGAGAAACTGCATCTTCAAGCCTTGTAAATCTCAGCTGTCCGCATGCAGGACGGTAAGTGGCTAACAGGATAATCAATACACATGGAGAGCATCTCTTGTTATTGGAAGAACAGCTCCTAGGATTTCTTAACTTGGGGGATTTTCTCTCACACACACAGACACACACACACCAGCGCCCTTCTAATTACAGTTTAAAAGTCAGGAGTGTCAAGAGCACAACTGAAGTTCTTAGGCTGTTTCCTTTTCATTGAACATAGAAGCTTTTTGGAGCTTTTATTTGAAGCCTAGCCACGTTCCCAGGAGCTTCACTGCTTCCATTAGCATTTACTGCAACTGTGCAGCCTGCTGTCTGAAGCCTCCTTACAGTCAAACAGGTATAAACAAAACAAAGATGGGGGGTAAGCGCCTGGGCCTGCCCGTGCCAGCCTGTTCTCCAGCTGACACCTCCGTTGCCATCAGTGCAATCTGATCAACCATACATCAGTTTGGGCATAGCAGATGGCAGAGGGTTTTTTTTCCCCAGCAAACAGGAATGTTTGCAAGACAGATTGGTGGTGGGGAGGGGAGGGAAGAGAGGAGGAGGGGGAAGATAAAGGGTTGCAACCATGTTAAAACCTCTAATGTAAGCAGAAAGAGTCCTGAACTTCCCTTATGCTGCTATCCTGAAAAATACAACTGCCGATTACTAAAATATCATCTGCTTTTTGGAAGGTGTTTGAATTTAACATAAGCTGGAATCCATGCCCTTCAGAATTTTCTGTAGTTTGTGGAATTTCTTATTTTCAAGCATTCAGCTTACTAATTTAGCTTCTAACATTGAATCTCTTTGCACCAGAAGCTAGCCCAGAGGTGAGCAAACTACGGCCCAGGGGCCACATCCGGCCCACCAGGTATTTTAATCCAGCCCTCAAGCTCCTGCCAGGAAGCAGTGTCTGGGGCTTGCCCCGCTCTGGCACTCCAGTCAGGGAGTGGGGTCAGGGTATTGTCCCCACTCCGCAGCTCCCAGAAGCAGCAGCATGTCCCTTCTCCGGCTCCTACACGTTGGGGCAGCCAGGGGGCTCTGCATGCTGCCCCTACCCCAAGTGCTGCCCCCACAGCTCCCATTGGCCAGGAACTGCAGCCAATGGGAGCTGCAGGGGCACTGCCTGTGGACAGGGCAGCGTGCGGAGCCGCATGACCGCACCTCCACATAGGAGTCAGAGAAGGGATATGGCGCCGTTTCTGGGAGCTGCTTGAGGTAAGAACCGCTGGAGCCTGCCCCTGTGACCCTCTCCCATTCCCCAAATCCCTGCCCCAGCCCTGATCTCCCTTCCATTCTTTGAACCCCTCGGTCCCCACCCAGAGCACCCTCCTGCACCCCCAACCCCTCATACCCAGCCCCACTGCAGAGCCCGCACCCTCAGCCAGAGCTCTCAACCTCCCACACCCCCACCCTCAATTTTGTGAGCACTCATGGCCCGCTATACAATTTCCATAGCCAGATGTGGCCCTCAGGCCAAAAAGTTTGCCCACCCCTGAGCTAGCCATACAGGGGTTCACACCAGGAAATGAGATATTTTGGAGCCTGGCATTTACAGTAAAGCAGTCTGAAATATTTTAAGTTGACAACACCTTCCAAGGAAGAGCTTTGTGCTAAAAGGCAGCCCACTCACTGTGGTGTGCCTTCAGCTAGCTGTCCGCCCGGGACAGAGTACAGAACACTACAGCAAATCTGCCTTCCCCTCTGTACACAGGCTTCCCACAGAATACGGAGTCAAGTTCAAGGTCTCAGTTCTTATTATGAAGGTACTCAATGGCCTGGGAGAGCTTAAAGCTCCAGGATGAACACTGCTTGGCAATTCAGCTTGTCAAGCCCCACTGAAATTCCTAGCACAGGGTCAAGCTCTCCTGCACAGATGAGAGAGCTTTCTCCAGGGCCAGTCTAAGACTGGAACAAATTCGCACCAGCACAGAGGGCCATCACAAATATCACCACCTTCCACTTCCAGTGCACGAGGAACAGCTCCAACCCGCCATTTTTGATACAAATGCATAATAGCAGTGTACATTAACACAATTCCCAAACCACAAAACCCTATCTGAGACAGAGCATTGCACACACTGTTCTCCCCTGGGGAACAGGATAAGAGAGAAGGAGCCACACACAACAGATGTTAGTCACATTGCATTCTGCTCAGATGGCAGGTACACTCATACTGAGCTGACAAGAGCAATGTAAGAACCTTCACCGAACAGGACAAATCAAGATGTGCCTTGCTGACTATGAGCTTTGTTCTTCAGTGACTTGAATACCAGGAGGTAAGCGTTCCAGCAGAGTCACCTCCAGAAGGGTATGGTAGGAGGCAGAGGGAAGGGGGATAAATTTCCCTGCAGTAGGGTTCCCTGTTCGGTCCAGACTTCAATGTAGTTAACAATTAACTCAGTAAGAGAGGACCTCCCCTCTTCCCACAGTATGATGTTGCTGTTTTTCCTATTGTTCCACACTGACATGTCTTGAAAATCTGTGCTTTTTACCTGAGAAGTTTACAAAGCACAGAGCATCTTGGACAACTCTTTGCTAGCTTATTGTCACTCCTAGAAGGGTCAGCACAGGCCAACAATCATAGATTATTAGAGTTGGAAAGGAACTCAGGATCATCTACTTCAATCCCCTGCTCAAAGCAGGACCAATCACCAAATGGCCCTGTCAAGGATTGAACTCACAACCCTGGGTTTAGCAGGCCAGTGTTCAACCACTGAGCTATCCCTCCTCCCTAATGCTTAAAGGCTGGACACAGTTTAGTCTGTTCACATTCCAGCTTCTCATTTACCACTCAGTTGCTGAAGTCTTGCTCCTCTCCCTGCTGATGCTTTAAACAGTTCTGTGATGTTGTCAATACATTTCCCTCTTGAGGAACCTGTAATTGTCACTTGTGCCAATGTGTCTAATGCTTCAATAGCTGGCCTGCCAAAGAAAGGTTCTCAGAAGCTTTTATCTTCACGGACTTCTTGTCTGCTGACATCTCCCTCCCAGCTGAGTTCAGCCTGGGATTTCTCTCAGATCTAGACCTTTTTTTTTTTCGCTTCATACCACAAGGGATTCTCCAACACTTTTCATTCCAGCAGTAAGTCAGGGCTGACCATTGTGGGATGTCTTCTGGTGTCTTAACTAGATTTGACTGAAGATTAAGGGATATTTTCCTGTTGATTCCCTTCTTGCCTTCATTTTGTGTAGCTGCCTAAGGCTTCATCTCACTGATGTAGCACTAGGACTGTTTGGTCTACGTACTCTGGAAGGAGAACCTATTAGTCTGCACAAGCTTTCCTTTGCCAAGCAATGGAGTTGGAGTCAGAGGGACCATGTTCCCTGGAGGAGCTGTTATTGAGGAGACATCAGGAAAACAGGGAATGGGGGAGCTGGACTGGCAGCGATGCAGCCACATGAACAGAGCAGTCCGCAGGGTTTAATGAAGTTCCACTTTGTTCAACTGAAACTGAATTCAGCTTCACTCTTTTTTAATGAAACAGTGAAAACATCTTCCTGCATTTTAAGTGGAGTGTTCGCAGAGATACTGTCTCTCTTAATTTAACACTATCCATGCTTTGTTTGTTCTTTGAATTCTCTACTATCCTGTACTTGGTTTTGAATCACTCCTTGCTTGTTTGGGGTTATTGTTTTTTAAGCCTTCCTGGTTTCAGCACACAATGAAGCCACCACTCAGATAGGGTCAGGAAACATTTAGATTCTTGCTAATCCTTTTTATTCCATTCTTAGCCCCATGGCTATTTGGTCTCTGATCTTGTCATGCACTTGACCAGATGCACAACTCTCTGGCTAATGTACTAGCTCTGTTTATCAAGCTGATGGCAGGCTCTCTCCTCTCATGGTATCTCAGATTTCAAAAGTTCGTGCTTAAAAGCATTTTACTTTCAGGAGACATTAGTTACAAGTTCATACCTACAATGAAGGCACAATCTGTAGCTTACTTGTTAAGAGAGCATCTCTCCAAACAGCCCAGAAACCCACCAGAAATCTGTAGTATATAGTTAAAGTAGGAATCACACTCATAGGAAAATATAACTTCTAAATTCATGAGGCCTACTGCATCCGGATGCTGTATCATTTCTCCTATAGCCAAGGAGAGAGGCACTACATTTTTCTTGCTCTTAATATAAGCTGGTTAAAGTTTTCTTCAGACTAATACACGACTTCATATTTTAAGGCTATCGGAGACCATTGTGATCCAGTCTCAGGTCCTGCATAAAACAAACCACAGAATTGTATCCAGTGACTTCTGTATCACACTTACAGCAAATAAATTAAGCATGGGTGTCTGAAAGAGCTAGGAATGAACAATCCAATAATCTGTTCCAATGGTTAGTTTCATTCCCTGTTAAAAATGTGCATCTTATTTCCAGTTTGAATTTTCAGCCTTAACTTCCAGCTACTAGATACTGTTCTGCCTTCACGATCAGAAATCATCTCCTAGCACAGGAGAATTGTTTGGTCTTTAAGCTCCTACCTTACCAAAGAGATCGAGATCAAGATTGAACTCAGCTCTCACTATAAAACCCCTTTTCCTAGACCTTGAAAAAAATGAGACAGTTCAAAGTAAAATTATGAGAATGATTCAACATCCTTTCCAAAGTGTGGACACAGTATTCCAGTCTTGATCTGACCTATGCCATATACTGAGGCAATACCACCTCCCGAACTACCTGATATGCCCATTGATGTACCCAGAGATCACGTTTGTTTTAACTACAGCATTGCACCAGGAGTTCCATTGGTCATCTACCACAGTACTGCCAACTTCAAAGGTTCAAAAACCATGAGTCAGATGCCCAAAATCCCGAGACTTGCCTTCAAACCATTACTTTTTAAAAGATTGGGCTTCTGATTCATCTCCCCTACACACTGATTTTTGAATCCCTTCTCCCCCAGCATCAGAGACCATGAGGCCAATATTCCCAAGTTCAGAGTTGATTTGGCCCCTGCTGCAGGAGCTGTCACCCCCACAATGGTCCATCCCCCCTATCAATTCTGCCTCCAATCAATTCTGACACCCCAGCCTCACCTCTGCTCCCCCTGGGGTTCTTCACCCCCCTTTCCTACTCCTGAGGGGACTGCAGCAGGGTCCCCTCTCTCCCTTCACAGCCAAGTTGCAGCTCCAGGATAGCCCCTGCAATCCCTTCTCAGTCTGGGTATTGCACCGAGGGAGGAAGAGGAGCAGTCCTTTTCCCATTACTCACAAGAGGGGTTTCTTCTGCTCCACTGTCCCTACCCTGTTCTCCGAGAACAACATCTGCTCCTCAGAGAAGCCAAATGAAAGCTCTGCCTGCTTCTTGTAGCAGCTCTGACTGGCAGCCTTCCCACTATTCCACCTCCTGGGGAAATGAGAAACCAGAGGGTGACCTCCTCCCTTCCCCCACAGAAGAACTGAAGTTCCTGAGAGGACTGGAGCTTCTTGCATCATTGCCAGATGGGCTCCAGCAGTGGCCAAAGTCACGAGAGTTGGCAACATTGCGAGTCACTCTTTTTTACAGTGCACGAGCCCATCAACCTGCAAGTGTGGCTCACCTTTCTTCCTAGAAGTGTAGCCTCGCTCTTCTCTGACCTTTACATTAGCTCCAGCACAACAGATTATCCATGTAACTGCCCTGAGTTCTTGCCTGAAAGGGCTTGAGACATCTACATAGGCAGTAAGTCCTTTCAGGTGAGTATTCATGTTACGGTAGCACCTCAGTGCTCCAGCTGAGAACCAGGCAACACAAATGAATAGTCCCTACCCTGAAAATCTTATAGTCTAAAGTGACAAGATTCACAAAGGGTAGAAGAAAAGGAATATTTTTACCACCATTTTACAGATGGCAAATGGATGAAGAGAGATTAAATTATTTTCTCAAGGTCGCACAAATAGTCAGTGGCAGAGCCCAGAACTCCTGTGCCCCAATCCAGTATCTTAACCACAAGACTTTCCATCTCAGAAACATCACAGCTATGGCTGCACTCCACTATGAAGACCTGAAGTTTCGTGTAGCTCAAAAGCTCGTCTCTCACCAACAGAAGCTGGCCCAATAACATCATTACTTTGAAGGATCACACACTACATCCTGTGAAGTGACAATACGTGTCCTGTAATAGGTTTTAAAACTACATATTGCATAAGGTAGCAAACCTGCATTGGTGAGGCAACATGGTCCAGCCAGGATCCTGGCATTCCATTCTTAGTTCTGCCACTCACCTGCTGTTTGATCACGGAAGAACCCATTTCAACTCTGTGCCATTCTTTCGTTCCCCTCTCCCTCGTTGTCTTTTCACATGGTAGGCTCTTTGGGGCAGGTGACTCCCTAATGTGTCCCCCACACAGTACAATGGGGCTTCATCTCAAGTGAGCCTTCTGGTATTTGCAATACAAATATTTCTTATCAGCTCTACCACCTAACAATGTGTTATGGTCCCCACAAGTTACTTTTGGAGGAGTTTATTCTGATGATGGCGTAGTGGCTCTCTTCAATGCAAGGGCATCACACTGCAGTTCATTTGCCAAGTACAATACAGACATTCCTAGTTAACCCATTGTTTACCAATTACCACCATGCCACTGAATCAAAGATAGGTGTTTCTATTATGTCCAGAAAACTTTTGCACTCACACTGCCACAACTCAGGAACGGTTGGTAAACACTGACTGGCTATTGGCAACTACCTGTAGAAACAAGCCCCGTAGATAAATAGCAGCATTTCTATCACTTGGAGTAAAGGCTAATCTCCCATAGAAGCAGTAGCAATAGATTGTATGGGCCTGGTGTAAAGTCCATGAAATCTGCTAACATCAGGCCTTTGTTTCAGGGCCTCCTAGCCAGTATGAGGTTAGATCTGCACTTAACTATTCCATTTAAATTAAGTGCTCACACACCCACACAAATAGCTACTTCAGCATGGCCTCTAACTGGTATGCACGCTATTCCACTAGCTGTCAAGTAAGCTGCATTAAATTCCACACTGGAATGTTCAAGCCACTAATTGGCTGCCAACAAAGAGTGAGTATAATAAAGCAGTTCGTCGGTTTGGGCTTGCACTCTTCTATAGTGTAGCTTTCGGCATTCATGATTGGTTATGACCAGCTCAAAGCCAATTGCTTCTGAAGTCAGTGGCCTTTGCATCAGGCTCTGGGCTAGAGAGCTGCTCTTACAGCAAGAGATCAGGTACTATGACCTCGCTATGAATATTTCTGCAAACACGAAGCTTACACATCACATTAACATTGTAGGTTGTTCACCAGCTCCAAAATTATTTTTAAAAGAGCTGTATTTTCAGCTTGCATGTTTTGTTCTCAGGTGCACAATAAAAACATGTTTTAGTAAGGCTAGTTGAGATGCATTAGCCCAAAATTCTGGGTGAGTTCAAGTCATCAGATTTCTGCAAGCATTTTGGTACCCGTCAATGAAGGGATATATGCTCTTTTAGTCTTTGTTATCTGCCAGTCTGAAAATCCTACTCAGTTAACCTTCATTTCTAATGATTCCCCCAAAAAAGCTTTTCTTTAAAACTACTTCTCTTCTGAGACAGGCAGGGACAAAAAGAATATTATCCCTATTTTGGTGTCAAACATACACCCTGCTTCAAAAGCGTCTCAAATCCATGGAGCAAATCATTTGGAAGATGGCAAGGCTTACTTTTCAAGTTAGCTCAGTTAGCTTTTTCTATTTTGAGCTCCACACCAAAAAAAAAAAAAAAAATAGCTAACAAATTAATGGGGGAAAATATAACCAAAGCGTCTTCAGGGCTGTGTGACTATTTTGAAGTAACATTCATAGCAGAGATACACCCAATCCAGAACTGTAGCTCCAAAACGTCCAAGTTTTTATAGGGCCTTTACAAAATCCAAATCTGAATTAAGGTGTTTCAGTCCATTCTCTAATTCACACCGAAGCATTCAAGAGTTGATTCAGCTGAAGAATTCTACTCTGGGGCACCATATTTCAGATCTGAGCACCTCCTTGTCGTTCAGTGCTTGAGTGGGCACTTATGTACTAAGGTGCTGATTACTATGCCCGTATGTGGAACTGGACTCGCAAGCTTGAAAAAGATGTTCATCACATGCAGTTACCTTTTAAGCAAAGCCAAGAAGTACCATTGTAATCAGGCCCAGTCTGGCAGGAAACCCCATAGGAGGGCCAATGAGAAAAAAACTTGTGATTTTTCCTTTATAGAAGCAGCAGAGAATCCTGTGGCACCTTACAGACTAACAGACTTTTTGGAACATGAACTTCCGTGGGTGAATACCCACTTCGTCAGATGCATGCTTTATAGAATTTGCCTTGCAGTCCTCCCTCTGGAGTCCTCCCAATCATATAAATCTCAGGGATATGCACTGGAGGTCATATTCTTCCATTCACCCCCACCTACCAGAGCCAGAGTTATCCTGCAGGAATGGCTGCTGTCTCCCATCCCCATAGTGGCATGCCCCATGGTAGCACAGAGTCCCTCTGTACCTGCTCACTAGCAGCTGCCAAGGAGACTCAGAAGAAAGGCCATCTCTGCACAGAAAATGGGGAGTAAAGCAACAAACTGTCTGTAGGACACTGCTTCCCATTTCCAGGCCCACCGCACAGCCCTGCAAGCTCCATCTTGACAGAGGTAAGTTCAAACGGAGGGAAAGCACGACAAAGGCAGCATTCCCCACTTCCCACATGGCAGAGGGGAGATCTGCACCATGCTGCTGTCTAGCGAGTCAACATTTAACTTTCCCATCTCTTGGGAAAACAGCCATGTTCTGCCCTCAGATGTGCACAGGCGGCACCCAGGGACTTGAACATAAAGACATTTGAGGATAAACATGCCCAAAGCGTACAGGCTTCCCGCCAAAAATAATTGGGCAGATAACTTGAGGAGGCTGAATGTACTTTGTAGCATATCAGTGAATCAACCACTCTTCCAACTTAGTCTCCCATTACATATCCCTGTTCACCCTGTCCAACCTGGCATTCCACTGGGGTGTGAGGTCACAACAGGTACATTAGGCCAATGGTTCTCAACCACAAGCACGTGTACCCCTTGCGGTCTGCAGAGGTCTTTCAGGGGTACATCAACTCATCTACAGATTTGCCTGGTTTCACAACTGGTTACCCAAAAAGCACTAATGAAGTCAGTACAAACTAAAATTTCATACAGACAATGACTTGTTTAAGCTGCTCTAAGTGCAATATTTCAATGGATTTATTTTAGACTTATATGGTAAAAATGAGAAAGTCAGCAATTTTTCAGTGATACTGTGCTGTGACGCTTCTGTATTTTTAGGTCTGATTTTGTAAGCAAGTAGTTTTTAAAGGAGGTGAAACTTGGGGTACACGAGACCAATCAGACTTCTGAGAGAGGTACAGTAGTCTGGAAAGGTTGAGAGCCCCTGCATTAGGCAGCATCAGGCTGATGTGCAGCGGGAGCTTGGTACAGCTGCTAGTAAGACTTCAGGACCTAACTCTTGAAGGGGAAAAAAAAAAATAAAAAAGAGGCATAATCCAGCAGCATGGTATTGTACAGGCAACAACAAAACAAGATACCACAGATAAAGCATTGAACTACTTGTTCTTGTCTATTTACAGAATGAATCACCACATTAACTTTGAATTGTTGAGATATTAGCAAGAGCACGTCTTCCAGCTCCTTCCAACCTTTGTGGACTAGAAACACTTAAAACGGAAAACTGGTAATGTGAAACAGAATCCTACCTCCTCGCTTCAGTAACTTATGCTTGATGAATAAAGGTAAGGTTCTTCAGCATGTGTTACACATGCCACTAAGGCTTGATCATAATGGTCCTTTCTGGCCTTAAATAACCTATGAAGTTGTTTTGTCAGTAGCAACCCTTTTCATTCTCTCCTTAGCTAATACATTAGTCCCTCTAATCTAGCCCATACCTTTTAATCTCTGATAGAGGGGCTCGTTGCAGGGAATACATTCAAATGTATTAGACTTCTACAAACAAGATGTTCTAGGGGATAACAAAGTGGCAACAACTAAACAACATTTAAGACATCAACAGGAACATTTGAAACGCGAGACCAGATTCTTAGTTGGTGACAGTGACGTTGCTCCGTTGGCTTTGATTAAGTCAGTGGTCCCCAACCTTTTCGTCTGGTGGGCGGCAGACGAAGGACTGTGGCGGCGGTGGAGCATCCGCCGAAATGCCACCAAATTTCTACGGTATTTCGATGGTGACACCTCTTGATGATGTCGCTTGTCGGCGGCAAGTGGCGTCATTGAGAGACGTTGCCGCTGAATTTCTGCAGCATTTCGATGGCAACACCTCTCAATGACGCCACTTGCCGCAGAAATTCAGCGGCATTTCGGCGAATGCTCCACCATTAGCCAGGACGCGGGCGCATTTAGATGCCATGGCGCCCGCAGGCACCACGTTGGGGATCCCTGGATTAAGTCATTTCATTTAACACCAGCAGAAGATCTGGTCCAAAATATTTAAGAGTGCAGATGATACCAAAATCATAAACTGGACTAATGAAGACCAATGAAACCAGATTCAATAGCATTTGCATCATTTAAGCAATTAGTCCAGCAGATGCCAGATTCTGTAGACAGCTAAAATATAGTCAGGGGGGCATTTTCAAAAGGGAATCTACCTGGTCTCCCCTTGTGTTTGTGTTTAATTGTCCTCACATGTGGTCTACAAGGGCAAATGTACATGCTGTATTTGAAAGCCTATGAATCCTCAGACCAAAATACGTACCTGAAAAGAGAAGGGAAAGTACGCAGATACAACTGTGCGTCTCCACATAGAGGACTGGTTGTGAAAACTGGGAGCAAAGTAAAAAGATGTGCAAAAATGCAAAAGTTGTTCAGGACACAAATCAGGCAGAGGTTTGAGGAGTTATTCTGGAGAAGTTATTGAAATGACACTGCCACAATAAATCATCATCTTGCTGAGTCTAAAGCACATTACTGGAAACAAAACATCTGGGTTTTCCTCTGGACTGTCACAAAACTTCCTGTGTAAGTTTCCTAGTCAAGTTACACTCCCTGTGCCTTGGTTTCACCATAAAATGAGAAAATTATACTTATTACATGGTTTTTGTGAAGTTTTAATTAAATACTTGCCCAGTGCTCAGATCTCTCCCTATGGAAGGCATTCTTGCAGTGCAAGGCATTAACCAAACATCAAACAAGGAATGTTAATAGCACACAATACAGACCAAGTGAGACTAAGGCACTTGAGACCCCATCTCAGTCACTGTATCACCAAGTATCAGAGGGGTAGCTGTGTTAGTCTGGATCTGTAAAAGCAGCAGAGAATCCCGTGGCACCTTATAGACTAACAGAGGTTTTGGAGCATGAGCTTTCATGGGTGAATACCCACTTCGTCAGATGCATATAGTGGAAATCTCGAGGCAGGATATATATGCTAGCAAGCAAGCTAATATAAACAGAGCTTAGTATTCAATCAGGGGATGATGCCCTTTTCTACCAGCCTGAGGTGTGAAAACAAGAGAGAAGAACACCAATCTCAGTGGCGGGGGGGGAGGGGAGAGGTTCTCAAGAATAAAATAATGGAGAGAGATTATTGTGTAGAAAGCTGAGATCTTAAATTAGGTAACGATACTAAATATATTAGTTTATAAAATAAGCCTGACAAACAATGTTAGGGAACTAAGAGTAAATGTGTGAAACTTTAGCATAATAATTTCCACTCAGACCAGATGGCTTTGTGCATTACCCGGCATCGGGGGTCATGGAATCAAGCCAGGCTTGCAATAACTAGGAGCAATTTTGATCTGTCTCAACGATTTGGGTGGTTGGTTGACAATGATTAACAGCGGCGAACGGGTAGAGCAAAATAAACATAAACGACGGGCCCATGGATTGTACTGCCATGGTTGTTTCTTCCTGATCCTATCATTTATTTCTGATTCCATGGCATAGCTCTGACTCCATGCTGTAAAACATAAGCTCTGAGTAAAAGGAAGGAAAAGCCAAGTCCTTTATTTAGTGTTAGGACAATGCAATGCAATAGCTTACAGTAGATGCGTACAGATCACAACAGTTATGCTAGCGATTAACACAAATAGCATTTAGGGTTCTCAAAAGGATTGAAACTCAATAACTTCTTCGTTGACAGATAGTGCGAAGCAAGTGAGCAATGAGTCTCAAGTTGCAGTGGGGAGGTTCTAGGTTGAGAATTAGAACACTTTTCACAGGAAGGTGGAAGCACTGAAATGGTTATCTAGGAGGTGATGAATCCCATCCTTCAGACTCGGATTTTTGAAGGTCACGGCTTGAAAAAGCCGTGGCGGATTGATTGTTAGAGCTGGTCCTGCTTGACGCGGAGTTCAAGATACCTCCTGAGTCTCTCACAGCACCGTAATATACCTATTCATTCTTATTACTGCATCAAAGCACTGCAGATATCAAGCAACGCCTGTGATGCTATTGCAAAAAAAAGCAATGTGATTCGTGATGTCATTAAAGACTGTTGTGAGACAAGACATGAGAAGCTCATTCTCCGCCGTACTCTGTTGCTATTAGACCTCAACTGGATAGTGCGTCATCTGAGCACCCACATTCAAGAAGAGACTTGTGGACGAATCGGAAGGTTCCAGAGAATACCAAAGCAAGATGATTATAAGGTCTAGGAGAACATGACCTTGTGAAAGGAAGGCTGCATGTTTGTTTAGTTTGGAAAGAGAAGACTGAGAAGGACTGATAGCAGTGTCAGTTATCTGAACGGGCATCAAAGCGAGGAGGGCAGAAACTTGTCCATTCTTAGCCTCATTTAATTGATAGAAACTGAAGCGAAATGGGCAACTTAGTACCTGCAGCATAGGATGATTTTCACTGCTGGGTGACACTTAACAAAAAGTTCCTAACGGTCAGTGACGTGATAATACACTGACATAAATTGCCTAGGAGTTGTGATCTCCATCTCTGGTAAATTATTTTAACGATGTTAGGAGCATAAATGCTTATCAGGATGTCTAGACAGTTTTGTCCTGCATGAGGCATGATGGCCTTAGGCTATGACCCTCTCGAGGTCCCTTCCAGTCCTAGAGTCTATGAAGCTATGAATTTTCTACAGCAGCTAGGTTGTGGGAGAAGCACTTTTTAAAACCCAGTCCTCAAGGAGTACTGAGGGAAACACAGAAAGCTAATTGTTACGACCACTCTCATCCCCCTTTTCAACGGCAGCCTACGGCCAAAACTATTGCACACAGTAAGTAAGTGGACTAATTCACAGATTTGTTAAATAGTTGCCATTTTCTGGAACTCCTACACAAAGTGACACAATGGCCCTACAGAAAGCTCTCCTATTAGAAACCCTTGAACCCACTCCTTTCCTGTGACATGCAAACTTTCAGTTTGACCAAATAAAGAGAGAGAAAAGCAATCAGATAAGGAGTAGTCTGTTGAAAAACACAACAATTACCCTTCCAATTAAGTCACAACCTTAAGGAAAGAATGCCTATGTGAGTTGGTGCATCAACCAAGGTGTTCCATCTGTTGAGGTATTATCTTGCAGTTACCATAGTGATCCATCATAATTAGTCAGTACAGAGGAAAATCTACAATCTCACATGAAAAATTCAGTCTTGTCTCTAAGTAGTTTTAGGTAAAGCACAAACATTCGTGGGCTTGTTTTTTGAGTAAGTTAGTTCTGCATTGCTTTTCTGGACTTATTCCTCGATTTCACATCCTCACATAGACACGTGTGTGCATAGTCACTGCCCTACTTCTCCACCCATCAGGGCTTTTCACAAAAGGGAAGATGTTCACCAGTGCATGACAAAGGATGGAACTTGTCTGAATTCCATGCTGTTCACCTGAGCTCAAGTCATCAATGAAAGGTTGTCAGGTAAATAATCAATTATATCTTCGGCTATGTCTACACTATGGACCTTACAGTGGCACAACTGTGCTGCTGTAAGGTGTTATGTGTAGCTGCTCTGTGCTAGCAGGAGAGAGCTCTCCTGACGGCATAATTAAACCACTTCCAAAGAATGATGGTAGCTATGTCAGCAGGAGACACTCTCCCACCAACATAGCACTGTCCACACCCGTGCTTTTGTCGGTGAAACTTTTGTCTGTCAGAGATTGTGTTTTCCACTCCCTCAACCAACAAAAGTAGTGCCAACAAAAGTGCTAATATAGATAAACTTTAGGAGTTAAGATGCTTTCTAAATTAGTGCAAATGAAACCAAAGCTACAATGCAAGTAGGCATAAGCAAAGAAACTTAACCATTACTTTAAAATAGGCTTTGCAGTGAACTGGAGGCCTAGTATTTAGCCTGAGGCCTACTAGTAGTATTAGTTAGCATAAGGCCACATTAAGCCTGTAAGTTAGCATAAGAAAATAACTTTGAGTTAGAAGCTTTAGCAATATGTCTCTTGTGATAGACCGTTAGACTACAAAGGCTTTAGTCAGACTTACTTAACGGCATTGTATGGAGAACTTTCTGCCCGGTGCTTATGACAATATTCAGAACTCCAAGGACAGATAGCAGAAATAATAAATACGGACAAGAGGCCAAGACTTAATCAAATATGGTCCCAGAAATAGGGGGGGATAAGGAATAGATGCATAAAAGGGAAACAAACCCAACCCTCAAAGGGACCTGGAGAGATCAGTATGGTGGCAACCTTAACACTCACCTTATGTTAAGGGGAGTCCACAGCCCTGCAGATTGGTGATTATACATGATGCAGATCCTGCTGTTATCCTTACCTTGTTTTTTCCCCCTAGTTCTGTGATTTTGCTCATATGATTGCAGTTTTAATAAAACTCAAAGTCTGTGTGTCAAACGTCTTCACAGTTCATCTTTAAGTAGCCACCAAACAATAAAGCTGTTATTACAGAAAAGTGCATTTTGCACCCTAAATCAATTATAAGGTGTGATGAAGTGGGAATTTTCTGTAATATTTGTATGAATCCTACATGTGCCCCAGTTTGCCCTATATTTTGCATGGCTACCCAGTGGAGGGAAAAAAGGACCAAGTTTGCTCTCGAGACAGGCTGAGAGATATAGATGTGTCACCTAGCTGTCTGAGCATGAATGGGTCATTTAAAAAAAGACTGGCCAAGGTCAACCTCATATCAATGGAAAATCCCAGAAGACAATAGAAAACCCAAATCCCACGACACTCATACCTAGCAACCAACAACCTAGAGGCAGTTGGATTTCCCCATCTCTCAGTGGGGAAACTGAGCAAAGACCCCAGCTCATGAACAAAGGACTTCAGGGTGTGAGGTGAGGGGAAATAAAGTGTTGGCTCCTGGAAGAGGCTGGGAGATGACTAAGGCAGTCAGACAAAAGACACAGAGCCTGAACATGGCCTTCACTACAGCTTGGTTGGGCAATGGGGCTGACTAGCAGGGACTATGCTTTTACTTTTGTACAGTTCTGTTTATTACAGGTAGAATGTAGAGGCAGCTCCCCTCCTGCTGATGATCTAGTGTCCCTCTCCCCTGAGGAAGGCGTGTTTTGTCTCCATTTCTCATCAGTTACTTCCTGAGACAGGAGTTCTTCATATTTTGGAAGAGCTAGATGCGTTATCTTCTGCTTCTAGATGTCCCACACAGAGATAGGTGACCAGGTGTCTGGTTTTGAACCAGAATATCTGATCAAAAAGTGATCCTGGCAGCTATAGTAAGCACAGCTGACAGGGCCATTGACTGTCCGACTGGCGGCCCCACAAGCTCCTAGCCGCAGGTGCCGCTAAGAGGGTCTGCGTGCTGCCCCACCCACAGGTGCAGCTCCTATTGGTTGGGTCAAGGCAAGCAAGGAACTATTCCATGACTCATGAGTGCTCAGCAGGTGGCTGTTAGGGGTCTCATGGTGCACACCTCTCCCGCTGCTGCCTGGCCCTCTTCTCCTCGCACTTCTCATGTGGCTAGTTTCGAGCCGCAGTGTATGCCCTGCAGAGAACCCCATCGCCAGCACCTAGCAGTTTGAGATATGTGTAGATGTGTATCCCCATCTCTGAGTGCTGGGAATGAGGCTGCACCTCCATCCCCCTTTTCACTTCATCCCTCCTGCTGCTTCCCTGAACCCACTTGAGGAGAACAGGCAGTCAACTGCAGTCGTAGGAGCCAGTTAGGCCCTTAAGACGCTGATATCTTCCCTTACTCAGGCCCTGCTACCAGCCTGCTTATTTGTCCCCTTCAACTGAGTGTTGAGAGCCACTAAAGCTGGCACAGAACAGCAGTCATGAGTGAAAGAAGAAAACACCCCTCTGGGGCAGCATTCAGAAAAAGAAAGCAAGCAAGGGAAACTTTTCTATCTAAGCAGGAAGGAGCTCTCCTGAGACGCACAGACACAAATGTTCACAGTGAGCCTTCCGGCCCCAGTGAGGATGTGAATGGTGAGGAGATGCCTGATCTTGCAGGTAGTCAGAGTGAGGTGACCTGGCAGTGACTACAGAATACATATTTCCATCTCAAATGGATGTAACCATGCACATTCCTGAAGAAAAGTGTAGATCAGAAAAGAGTGTGGTGGAGGTGCAAGAAACAGCTGCTGTCTCTGGAGACTGAGATCATGTATCCTTAAGTCATAGATCAGGCATCAGCAACTTTCAAAGAAGTTGGCTGAGCCGAATCTTCATTTATGTCAACTATAGAATTTAGAAGATGTATGAAGCGTGGCCGGAGGTATACCTGTTTAACATGTTATAGAGGTCTCTTTTAGAAGTCTACTAATAATAACTAAACTTATTGTTGTATAGTAAAAAGGCTTGTTTATAAAGTTTAAGCTCCTCTTTAATAATTAAATTAAACTGCTAGCCCCACCAGGTACTGGTGGCCGAGACCGGACAGTTTGAGCCAAGTGCGCTCTTCGGTCGCTGTGCCATAGGTTACTACCCCTGGTCTAGATGATCAGGATGTGGACGTTGTCCAGCAGTAAGCCAATGAGGCGACTTCCTGTGATCCTGGCAATAAGGTGCCACAGCCAACGGTAGAAAACTTCATATGTTCCTAAAGACAATTGAAAAATACAAGTGTCCTTCCATCAATACGATTACTGGCACTATGAAATCTACCACATGTGACAAGTGGAGAGGCCATGGGTTATGTCTCAAAATCGACATAACGTCTACTGTTTTTTGCTGCCAAAACGTACATTCCAGTTCTAACTGTATGGTCCAGCCATCATTGATTATCTACCTCAACGAGACTGGAAAAATACTGGTCTCAGAATCTTTTTCATTGCCGGATGAGGCAGCATTTCACCATGATTTATTCTCATAGGTGAAAGGTGCTTGAGTGCGACAAGATTAGGACTGCATGAGTATGATCAGCATGAGAAGATTTGGCATAGAAGTCCTATGGCTCAAGTTCTGTAAGTCTATTGCCATTGGTAGAATGCTTGCTACCAAAAAAACCTAGCCTGCGTCGCACTTCAGGATCGGTTGTAATGTGCAACCAATTGGAATTCCTTTAAATTGTGGGGGTTCCGCAGTTGGAGCTGATGCTGATTTGATAGCTTTACTCCAATAGAGCCTTGAAGTTTTGGATTATGCAACATACTCACCACTACCTTGGAAAAACCAATCATAAATGAGATCATAAAGTTTTTTGGCAACAAAGCAAGTAGAGAAGATCCTGTGGCAGACTGAATCTCAGCAAGCTTATTACTCAGTTATTCGGACTGCACATCCTTGACATCAGCTTATATGGAACAATATGACTTATGATGACATTATGTAACATACGCCTAGTGAGAAAAACGTCAAGAGAGACATGTTCTGAAATTCAATTTGACAGTGTGATATACAGACGCTGACATACTTAACATAATATGGCGCTCTTAAAAGGTCCGAGATACGGGAATTTGCTTCAATACTATACTCGAGAAGTCAGGCTACGATATGGTGCCAAGCATGAGAGGAAACAGAGTGAGTGCAGACACCGAGACTCGGAGAGTAAAAACCTCAGCTTTTTTTGTCCCATGCAGTTCTATATTCAATTGAAACTTTTTTGGTGTCGTCAGTTTATATGCAGCATCAGCTTCTCGTTGAGGCTTGCTGAATTTTTTAATGATACATCTCAAAGGCATCTATGTATTTTTCTCTGACATAACTCATCGAATGGTAATTTTGAAGCAGTGCATCTGGGAACATCTCTCTGACACATGAAACCCGAGTGCCACATGATAGGAAAGGTGATGGTAGGCATTAAAGGCCTACCAAAACACCAATTGGGATGATAATGATGCGTATTTAGTTGCCATTATGGGGATAATGCTTATGACAGGAGAACTTGCGTGATGTGGGGAACAAATGGCAGAGGAATGGCAATTCACTAGAATCATACGATAACTTCGAATAGTGCTCTGTGTGGCTTAGTGTTGTGGCATGACATACTGTTTGAAATAAATGTTGTAAGCAAGAGACTCCAAAGTGTTGACCTTGATATATCTGGAGCAATGGAACAACTGGACAAAGCAAAGTCATACCTACAGTCTTACCGGTCAGATGAGGGATTTCAAAACGTTCGGAAGAGTGCACAGAAGTTGGCTCAAGAACTTCACACTGAAGCTATTTTCCCACCCATTCAAGAACACAAGAGTCACTAAAGAAGACGATATTTTGATTGTAAGGCACAGGATAATCCCATAAAAGACCCCGAACAACAATTCAAAGTTGAATTCTTTAACCAGGTGTTAGATTGTACAATACAGTCAGTTAAAGAACATTTCATGCAGCTCAAGGAACACAGCAGTACATTTGGGATGTTGTATGATATTCCAAAATTCCTTACTATATCTGAAAAAGACCTACACCAGCAATTCAGGGCACTAGAGACAGTGTTGACACATGATCACATGCACGATATTGATGCGAGTGATTTAGGTGATGAACTGAAAGCCCTTTCAAGATACATTTCAGCAGGATCAACTTCAAAGGCTGTTCTGGAATATATGTGCACTAATAAGATGACCATCCTCTTTCCAAATGCTTTTGTTGCTCTGCACATACTTCTAACACTTCCTGTAACAGTTGCCAGTGGAGAACACAGCTTCTCCAAGCTGAAGTTAATAAAAACACATCTACGCTCCACCTTGACATAGGAGAGGCTGGTCGGCCTTCCAACTATCTCAATAGAGCAGACTGAGGACCTTCAGCAGGAAGCAGTTCAAATCTTTTGCAACCAAGAAGGCACGGAAAGCACCCCTTTGATTATTCAAACAGATAAAAATGCCAGTGTTTACTATCCAGCCAAGAAAAGTTACATTTGCTGTTCCAGGCATCTGAAAGTTAAATGTTCCTTAAAATTTTTGAACAAGGCATTTTAAGTTGTTAGTTCTCCTTTATTGCGGTAGGTAGCAGAGGAGTAGAACAGGAAGAAGGTAGAATTGAGAGCTTTCAAAGTTTTGGCCCAAGCGAAGAGGAATGGGGGCGTCATTTGAGCTCCCCGCCTCAGGTGCCAAAATGTTGTGGGTCAACCCTGCCCCATCTCACTTTTGTTTTAAATGAACTTTCACTACCTTGTTTCTGTATTTCTACTAAGTATTAGCCCACACTGCTATGTCCTTTAGGCTTCGGGAGCTACTTATGCTGAAATGTGTGCACATCTTGCATTTGAAATACACAACTCAATACCAGCTTATTGGCAGCCACTGCTATCAGTACACCAAGCTATTCATTAGTATGATTGCTTGAGTTCTGCACAAAATTTTCTGTTTTCCATGCTTAGCAATTAGACTTCACCAGAACCAGCCACTGTGCTTTCAGGATTGACTGCATGATGAATTAACATTATTACAGGAGACCTTAAATATGTGAAAATTAAGATACTGGATAGCTGCCCGGAAAATCTACCGTCATTAAAGGATTTAGTAATGCTGGGGTGTGGAAGGAGGACATTTATAATACTCTTTAAATACACTTTAATTCTATAGATCAGCACACCAGAATAATGAAGTTATAATATAACAGAGGCCAAGCGACCAAGGGGAGCTTGCGAACAGGGGACAGCCAACAGGGGAGTTTGGGAGGGAGTTTGGGAAGGAGTTGGTGCAGCCGCTATGGTGAAGAGGAGCCGCGCTGCTTGTGCTAGCACCCCTTCTGTCTCCTCCACCAGCGCCTGTATCCAGACAGACATTCTGTCCATGGATGTCTCTACCCAGATCCTGGTGTGGACTTGCAGGGACTGTGGCCTGCACTTCCCACTTGTTCACCATCAGGCTGAGG
>NC_133778.1:3621665-3629124 GCF_003597395.2 Chelonoidis abingdonii
GGAATGGGTTACCTAGGGAGGTGGTAGAATCTCCATCTTTAGAGCTATTTAAGGTCCAGCTAGACCGCACCCTGGCTGGGATTATTTAGGGAAAGTGGTCCTGCCTTTAGCAGGGGGTTGGACTAGATGACCTCATGAGGTCCCTTCCAACTTTTGATTCTATGATTCTATGATTCTATGATTTACAGTAATGTAATCACATGCCAATTACCCATACAACAGTATGTAAGGGAAACTCAATATACCATCAGATACAGTTCCTTTTGACTGTACACAGAAAATATAATTAAGCAATAGAAGGGGAATTGTTTCACGCTGAGTTTTGATACTGAGTTGGTTTAAGCTCAAGTGCGTCAGTTATAGAAGGCCAATCTAACTCGAGGGAAGCCAAAACCCATGCAAGATTCTGACCTCTGGTTGAATCCAGTTGCTGAGCAACAGGATTGTCACACCTACTGGTTGGGTGGCCTATTGTGGATCTTGCTAGTTTATTTAAAAAAACATGAAACCACACTGGTGTTGTGTCAGTTACGGAACTCTTGGGCAGCTACACTAGTTGCTACCATCAGACTAACCCCAGCTAACAATGAAGTGACTCAGTCCAAGGTTGGGCAGAAAGTTATTTCCAGACAGTCTGGAGTCAATATTCCCAAAAATCTCTTGCAGCAATTTGGAGCCAAGGACAACATCTTCTGGCGTGTTCTGTACAGCACTGAGTGCATGGCCACTGTTTTGACAATAACTTAATGCTACCTTGAACTAACAATGTAAGAACGGCCATATTGGGTCAGACCAATGGTCCACCTAGCCCAGTATCCTGTCTTCTGCCAGTGACCAGTGCCAGGTGCCCCAGAGGGAATGAACAGAACAAATGAACCACCCCCTGTTGTCCACTCACAGCTTCTGGCAAATATAGAGGCTAGGGACACTCAGACCATGGGGCTGCAACCCTGCCCATCCTAGCTAACAGCCACTGATAGACCTATCCTCCATGAACTTATCTAAATCTTTTTTTTAACCCTGTTATAGTCTTGTCCTTCACAACATTCCCTGGCAACAAGTTCCACATGTTGGCTGTGTTGTGAAAAGTTACTTCCTTGTATTTGTTTTAAACCTGCTGCCTATTACTTTCATTGAGTGACCCCTAGTTTTTCCAATGTGCATTACTTTGCATTTATCAACATTGAATCTCATTTGCCATTTTATTGCCCAGTCATCCAGGGGAATAGAAGGGCTTAACAGCCATTGCAGACTTAGCTAGCTCACAAGTTAACAAATGATAAGGGCTTCTCAGGTGTTGGGCTAACTGCCCCCTTGTAGCTGTCACCAATGGGGAATTGGGAGGGAGATTCCTGTGTTGAAGAGCAGTTTACCCACAAGGACAGACCACTGAACAGACTCAGCCAATATCAGATTCTGATTACAGAGAGGCTGAGTAACCCTTTGTGACTGGAACTGGTGTACCGCTGAGCCCTCTGTCTTACCAATCTGGACGACTCCTTATGTGGCAATGCTGTGACAAACTGCAAACCCCTCTAGGTCCTGCACTCACACAGCCATCCACAGGCAGGGACACTCCCAGCTGAGTTACATGAATGCTTTCACCAGTACTCATGAACCAACAATAGAGACTCCAGCCAATTCCCCCAGCTCCCCAGCCTAGGACCCCAGAGCTGTACCATCTTGTCCTGGTCAGAAGCCTGACCAATATAAGTTTATTACCCAGTCTGCCCCTCCCTCAATGTGGAGAGGACATACACCAGCCCTTGTTCCTGAGCAGATTCCCCTTGCACTTCAACCAACACACTGTTTTAGGTAAAATATATAACAGATTTATTAACTACAGAAAGATAGATTTTAAGTGATTATAAGTAGGAAGAATGCAGATCAAAGTTGATTACCTAAGAAATAAAAGTAAAAATGTAATCTGAGTTCTATAAACTAGACAGGATTTGAACCAAGCAGCGTCTCACCCTGACAGACAATATAAGCAGGTCACAAATCTTCCATACTCAGGCTGGAAATTCCCTTCAGCCTGGTACCACCTCCCCAGTTCAGTCTTTGTTCTCCAAACATATTTTCAGGTGTGAGCTGAGGGGAGAGTGAGGCCAAATGACGTCACATCTCCCTTTTATAGCTTCTTCCAGCTTGCAGGAAAGATCCTTTGCTATGACATAAGCCAAACAGCCTCCCTTGTGTATGTGCTGTCTCTGAGAGGTTTCCATTGGATACAGTGCCTGGGGTAATCCTTGTGAGTGTGTGAATTACCCTTAATGGGCCATCACCAGTTTCAGGTACAACAATGGGGCAGCCAGAAAGACTGGTTGTGGGTGCTTCCAATTTCACAAGGTATTTCAGTAACATACATAGCAAAACTTCATAACTCCACGTAATACGATAACACAAACAATCCAACAGGATGTTCATGTTCAACAGATTAAGATTTTTAAAATGATACCTCACAAAGACATACTTTGTACAACATCAATCTCATTATATCACCAAGGTAAATATGAAGGTGCATGGTATTGCTTTGGGGTAGAGAGTGTCACACCCTTCCAAGCAAGAACGGGTGGAGAATAGATTGGGATGGACTATGCAGATACATTTTATTACAGTGTTGGGGGAGGAGTTGGGAAATGGCATTAGAGTTCCCTGCCAGACTTCAAACCAACATGGAGCTCCATCCATAGAAGTCAAGCTGCTGTTTTTAGCCTTCCTTGTTAAACAGGACATGTACATATCAAGAGATTCAGCTCCAAACACAGCGCTCCGTGTTGATTCATTTCTCTCCCAGTAAGGAGGGACTGCTCAGAAACCACAACAAGCCTTTGAATTTTGAACAGTGCCCCTCTGCCAGATTCTCTAGTCCAGAGCTGCAGTTTCAAACAAAAGGGCTTCATATCAAAATAAGTGCCCGGCTTCCCCTCTCCCAGGCACTGTGTGTTTTCTTGGCTTCATGTCTGATTCTAAATGTTAAATATTCTCATAAAGGGCAACATTCCTGATGCCATTAATGGCTAAGAAACCAGTCCTCCCCGCTTGTTACTGTCTGAAAGGCCTTTGAATTCCCAGAACGGCAGATCCTTTCATAATCCCATCCATAATCACTGGATTATACTGTTCAAGGCAACGAGTGACTCAGACATTGATAGCTCTAGTCATACCATTTACTGCACTTACGCCTATGTACTGAGTGTCCATTGTTCAGCCTTAAGATTTCAGACTAATTAACATTGCAGCTTGATTTCAAACTAATGATCTCAAAGGCAGCAGAATACTGTCCATGTTACAGGCCAGATTCAGCCCTGAATTATAACCATGATGCCATCTCAGTGTGAGTGAGATTGCAAAGCACACTACTCAAGCTGCAGTATGGCCCTACATTTACCAGCCTTGCTACAGGGTAAATTCTGGCTGCCCCAGCACAACGAGCACCTTTCTTGCCATTGACACCTGTGAAAAAAGCAGTGCTTGATGCTGCAATCTGTGTTCCCTGCCTATGAGCAGCAGCACTGAGCACTGGAGAAGGCGCACGTTTGTGGTATATCCGGTGAGGCCATGGCCACAGTCCTCACTTACTAGCAAGTGCCTGGAAGCCATATGGGGGACAAGGCAAAGGGAGAGGGATAGCTCAGTGGTTTGAGCATTGGCCTACTAAACCCAGGGTTGCGAGTTCAATCTTTGAGGGGCCACTTAGGGATCTAGGGCAAAAATCTGTCTGGGGATTGGTCCTGCTTTGAGCTGGGGGGGGTTAGACTAGATGACCTCCTGAGGTCCCTTCCAACCCTGATATCTATGATTCTAAGACACCAGTTGACTGTCCAGCAGAATCTATTAAAGAACATACTACTCCCTGGAGTCCTTGGGAGAGTTAATCACATTGCTTCTGCCATGCACAGTACAATAGCTCCAATCACCTCTGCTCAGGTAGTGCACTCATAGCACCAAGCAATCTGGCTGTTTCTCCATCTGTTTTGCCAGTATTATGGGGAAATCTCAGACAGTTCTGTTTGGCATGGGCAGGGCCAGAGAGGATTTCAACAGCAGCAAACGACTCGCTAACCATCCAAGGAAATCTCACCACGCAAAACTTGGTGGAAATACACTGGGTGATGTGGAGAGATTAGCGTGATCATCTAGGGAAGGCAGGCTACAGATTATACCACCCAGTCGGGGGCTGCTGGGGTCCAGTTTGGCCCCAGCATTAATTAGGACAGCGCAGGAGGCTGACTAACTTAAGCTCAGCTACCCATGAGCCTTGGGCAGCAGGGCTTCCTGATCAAACTCCCTTCACATCCAGAATTCCCTCCACCCTGCCCATCAGCATATTCTGGAATAGCCCCAGTGGTAGGAGTTCTTTCCAAGAGAGCTGGTCAGAAAGTGAAATGCTAGTTTAGAGCAACAAAAATGGACCATTGGAAACCCCTTCCATGTGCTTCACAAGCTAGGTTTCTCTTCATTTTTTGACCAGCTTTATTTGAACTTCAACAAAATCTGACACAAAAGTAAACCTCAAGCCACTGATCTCAGTCAACTATCCCCCTTTGCCTTTGGGTCTGACCCCAATAGACATTCACAAGTTTTCTTAAAAGCCATCTAGGGTCCTTGACAGGAAAGAGAGCCCCAGGGAACAAAGGATTTGATCAGTAGCCAACCAAAGCCCTATAAAGAGACTGGAGGTATTCCATCAGGAGGTGGTATCACCCATAAGAGCTGGAACTGGGGGTACTGGCTAGTGGTTTCTATCATATACAAGGTTTACAGTTTGGTTCAATAGATCAGTACCCCCATCATAAAATTGTTGCAGTACCCCTGGTATTGCCAGATATTTGGGGAGGGATGGGGTCCTGTTGGAGGTGCACAGAAAAAAGTTGGAAAAAAATTATTTTGAGGGTGGTCCAGTTGTGCTGGAGTGAAGTAGATGGGACATGGAGAAAGAGAATTCAACCTGCTTTAACTAGTACAAGCAAACAGATACTTTGCAGCTTACCCAGCTTTAACCAGACAAGTTAACTGCAAATGAAAACCAGAAAATAGTGGTGACATTTACAGCCCAGTTAATGATAAAGCAGGTGCCTCGTTCAGCTTCCCCACATGCACACACACCCTTGAACAAAAAACAAACTCAGAGACCTGGTGGGCTGCTCCCCATACAGCTTACTCTTTTCTGGGAACCTGAGAGCAGGATCAATGAGGGGAGCTGGGCAGAAGCTGGTACAAATTACCGGGGCCCGGCGGTCCGGAAGGGGTTCTGGGGCCCGGCTTCCCTGGCTTCGTTGGCCCTGTTTAACCGGTCCGCCCTTGCTGGGGAGGCCGAAAAATTTTTTTCACCAGGGCCAGAACCCATTTTCACCAGGGCCCTCCCTGAGAGTGACATTTTTGGGCCCGGAACAGTATACGTTTCAGAGCCTAGTGCTTTCATAAGTCTCACCAATACTCGTCCATGAGATACAAAAAGCAGAAGTCCTCTTCCAGGCTAAAAACCACTAAAACCACAGCAGGGACCAATGTGAGAACACGCCATTCTGCCAGAAGGTGGAGTGCAAGGAAACTGTTCTTCACTGTGATTGGCTTAAGAATAGAGGACAGAACTAAGAAATTCACTCTCCCGTCACAGTCTGTCGAAGATAGCACACTAGCTGTAGGAGCTCTCTCTAGACACTTCCATACAGAGGCTTTGAGAGGCAAGAATGGAGTACTACATGCGTGGGCTCGTTGCGTCTACCAGCTTCCCACATACAACAATCATGGCACAAGTTACGTTTTTGCTAAATATGGAAGTGTTTCATTAACATGGGAAATTAAGTTGCAGATTGACTTGCGAATGATTTGTTATTTAAGTGACAGAATATAAGGGTACACCCTGCATTCATAACAACTCTATGTAATTTAACCTGTTTGCAAATCAGGAGTTGACCCTCTAAGTTCCCACTCAGGATGGGTAGAAGGTTTGTTGCACCCACAGCTCCTCTAAAATGCCCTTGAAACATTTTAAAAAATCACTTTGCAGCCAAAAGGAAGTACAGATGCTCCCCATGTATGAAAGTCAGAAATCAGCAGTTTAGGTTCCTAACTAAGCAGCCAGGTTTGTAAATTCTGGACTTGCCTCTGTGTGCCACATCTGTAAGCTGGGGAAAATATTACCCTTCCAGCTGTGAAGATTCATTTGTTTTTTTTTCTTTTGTGAAGTGCTTTGAAATACTTTAGATGACAATATTTTAGTGCAAGATATTTTAAATAGACCAAATTCTGAAGTCCTCACCAAGGAATATTTCCATTGGCATCACTGACCCATTGTTATAGTGGGGAAGGAAAAGTGGAACGATCACAGCAGTCCAAGGACCCTTGCCTGCTTTGAGAACAAAAGTAGTCAGCAAGCCTTTGTTACTCACCTCTTAGGATGTAAGGATAGTCTAGTTGTGGGATGCTGGAATGGGAGGCATGGGACTTGGATTCAGTTCTTGGCTCAGCCACAGACTGATCTTGACCACTGTCTTATACCCATTTTACAGAAGGGGAATCAATACTTGAACACTCCTTTGAGGCAGGGAGGATAAAATCCCTTATGACCACAAGGCACTGGGTATTACAAGCAGATGTGAAGGGTGCTGTGCTGGATAAGCTGGGAGGGAGGATAAAATCTCTTATGACCACTGTCTTTTAGCTCTACATTGGAGCTGGATTTGACTACTTCCCTCTATGTCCCCCTGCCTCTTCACCTTTTGTTGTTGTTGCACCAAGAAAGTATGCGGCGGGGGCGGGGGGTTGTTGCTGGGTTTTAGGTTCCTTTTCAATTAGTGTTTGGTCTTTACACTTTGTCCTCCCCTTAACTCAGATCCTGCTCTGCAAAGTTCACCCACAGAGATTCAAGTATCAATCTTCCCACGCTGCCGACTGCTGCTCCATTTAGCCTGCCAACTCCACCTCTTCTGAGTTGCTTTCCTTTTCAGACTCTCTTCAAGGCCAGCCTTGCTTCCTTGCTGGGCGGAAACAGCTGGCAGTGCAGAATGGCAGAGGCAGGTGGAAGGGGGGCAGTGCAGGGAGATTTTATTCAGCAGCGCTTCCTTAGTAACAGAGCAGCTGCTTTGAAGCTCCAAGGATCAATTTCTCCACCTGAAGTTACTAGTAGCAGCTAAATTTATTCCAAGTGTACTTTAGAGCAAGTTCATTCTACCTTTAAAGCTTTGTCTGAGAATACAAAACAAAGGCTGTAAATACATAATCCACAAAACAGTTGGTTGGTTGGGGGGAGGTCCCGGATGACTGGAAAAAGGCTAATGTAGTTCCCATCTTTAAAAAAGGGAAGAAGAAGGATCCAGGGAACTACAGGCCAGTCAGCCTCACCTCAGTCCCTTGAAAAATCATGGAGCAGGTCCTCAAGGAATCAATTCTGAAGCACTTAGAGGAGAGGAAAGTGATCAGGAACAGTCAGCATGGATTCACCAAGGGCAAGTAA
>NC_133778.1:3629901-3666981 GCF_003597395.2 Chelonoidis abingdonii
GCCTCATCTGGAGTACTGTGTCCAGTTTTGGGCCCCACACTACAAGGAGGATGTGGAAAAACTGAAAAGAGTCCAGCAGAGGGCAACAAAAATGATTAGGGGGCTGGAGCACACGACTTATGAGGAGAGACTGAGGGAACTGGGATGGTTTAGTCTGCAGAAGAGAAGAATGAGGGGGGATTTGATAGCTGCTTTCAACTACCTAAAAGGGGATTCCAAAGGGGATGGATCTAGACTGTTCTTAGTGGTAGCGGATGACAGAACAAGGAGTAATGGTCTCAAGTTGCAATGGGGGAGGTTTAGGCTGGATATTAGGAAAAACTTTTTCACTAGGAGGGTGGTGAAGCACTGGAAAGGGTTCCCTAGGGAGGTGGTGGAATCTCCTTCCTTAGAGGTTTTTAAGGTTAGGCTTGACAAAGCCCTGGCTGGGATCTGGGGCAAAAATCTGGCTGGGGATTGGTTTTGCTTTGAGCAGGGGTTGGACTAGCTGACCTCCTGAGGTCCCTTCCAACCCTGATATTCTATGATTCTATGAAAGCCATTAAACTTGCTACATGCAGTGTACCTGACAAAGCCACATTACCAATGAAGTGGAAAACTCAGCCACGTAAAACCATGCCCTCTACTCTGTATTCCACAGGAACAAACTTTACCACTTCAATGTCTGTACACTCCACTGCTTCCCTGCGCTCTCTCTTGAGCACACTTCACCATACTATCCCTTTCCCAAGGCTGGGTTAACAGTTGGCTGTGGGTGGGGACAGAAGTCTGGTAGAGGTAATTGTAGCATAAAGCAGTCATTCAGATTACTTATGCCTAAAACCAGCCTTCACCCAATGAAGCTTTGCAGAAGTGAAGATTCACTTAACTCTGTATATTGCTACAATCTGTGCAGTCAGTTCTTTGGGGGCATTCGGGGTGGGAGGGGGCCCTGGATAAAGAAATAATCTCAAGAGTTCAGCTCTTTCTGTTCAGTTACATGGGAACAGGGTCTGATTGATTTGTTACCTGAAGTTGTTTGATGAACTATACGCCAACCTACAAAGCTGATCAGAGTCTACTGAGAGTAAGGCTGTTCATCACTCAACGTGGGTGATGCTCACCCTGTATGCAGGAAGCCTCTGAAGGAACTAAATGTATTATGATAAATCAGAATTGGAAAAGGTACAGAGAACAGCAACAAGTGATTAAGCATCTGGAATAGCTTCCATTGAGGAGAGGTTAAAAAGACTGGGACTTCACAGCTTGGAAAAGAGAGACTACTTAGGGGGGATATGACAGAGGTCTATACAATCATGAACGGTGTGGAGAAAGCGAATAGGGAAGGGTTATTAACATAAGAACCAGGAGTCATCCAATGAAATTATAGGCAGGTTTAAAACAAAGGGAAGTACTGCTTCACACAGTGCACAGTCAGTCTGTGGAACTCGCTGCCAAGGATGATGTGACGGCCAAAACAATATTTGGGTTAAAAAAAGAATTAGATAAATTGGAGGCTAGGTCCAACAACAGCTATTAGCCAAAAGGGTCAGGGACAACCCCATGCTTTGGGTCTCTGTAAACCTCTAACTACCAGATGCTGAAACTGTACTGTAGGGGATGGATCACTCTATAATTGCCCTGTTCTGTTTATTCACCATGAAGCATCTGGCTTTGGCCACTGCTGGAAGTCAGGACCTGTGCTAGATGGACCATTGGTCTGACCCAGTATGGCCCTTGTTATGTTCTTAGACATTACCAACCCTCATGGCAGGGTCAAGTATTACTGTAAGTTCCAACCTATGGGTCTTATTCTCCTTAAACTGGTCAGGAGCAAATCCACATAGCATTGTGCAAGGGGATCCTGACAGAGAACACACCTTGTGAAGCTGTGCAGGGGCACTAAAACCAAGCCCTTCAAGTCTGGAGTGGGAAAGCAGCCAAAGGTCCAGGACATGCTTAATCACATGTTCATTTCCATTAGATTTCCTTTTCTTGCCCCCAAACGGCTGTATATTCTCCTCCAGGCTAAGAGAATAGAACTACAACCAAGCTGCATATCATGACAATGAGAACATTTTGATTTATGTCTACATTTCACTGGTTCACATATTCATTCAAGCAAGCTGACAATCTATGTCAGTTCTTACGAGAGAACAGTTATAATGCCGTCAGTTCTCAGTTACTTCTCATTAGATTGACTTAATCAGAAATCAGTTTTACCAACTATCTCATTACATTTTCCTTCTGTGTTTAGTGGTGTTCCACTTGGTGACCAAATACCAGGGAAGATATGAATGCTCTGAAGCATATTTGTAGATCTCTGACTTGAAACTGATTTGGAATATTTACCTTGTCAGGAAATTAAGTTACACTCCTAGGTACTATAATCTACATCTAATCTTCTGTGGCCAGTGTAATGGAATCATAAGTGGTTTGTCAAAATGCCCCCCCCTCCAAAGTACCTGAAATATATCACTGCAATTTATTTCACATTTTACTATATTCTGAATATGTGCTGTTCTAGTTGTTTGACATCAGTGGGAACTGGATCAGGCCCCAATGAGAGTTTCAGTGGACTGCAAATAAGATTTGGATCAGGTAAATTGAATTTAAAAAATGAACATAAGATTCTAGTTAGTAACCAACGATGTTTTTCAGGGGGAGGATCTCAGCGCTTGGCAAACTTTCACAGTAAAGAATCAGCATGAGAGTTTTGTATGAAAAATTTAAATCATTTTTCCAGTTTTTCAAGAGAAAACACAAAGCTCCATCTCCTACTTGACTTATAACAATGCTTTAATCTAAAGAGTAACTGTTTATGTTACAACACCTTCCCTCCAAAAGGACCCAAGATGTTCTTGAAACTTAAGCCATGATATTTTCTTTGTGGCTGGGTCCTCAAACACATATGGAGCATCCCAAAAAATTCCATGAGCTTGTCTTTCTACACCAGTGACATTGAAGGATAGGAGCTTGAATATCCTGTGTGTCTACGGGTCATTTCATTAACCCTGAAGTGCAGACTCCTTTGGGAAAGCATGTGGCAACTGTTTAATAACAGAGCAATAGTGAATGCAAATGGAAGTACAGAGGGAACTATCAACATCTAACCCAGAAACACCTAGGACTAGGCCAATATGAGACAAAAATAGGTTTTGACAATCTAAGGAGACAGCCTGCCAAGTTTTAACACCCAACCAGCCACAAGATGCTTATGTGCATCTCTTGGAGTGGGATAGATTATTCAAGCATGTTATGTTCTCAGATATGCATTTTCCCCATGGAACATTTGACACATACCAGCAAGACAAGTACTCAGCACAGACAGAAAAAAAAATAGTTGGTGCATATAGGACAGGTGATGACAGGTCCAGCTACTAGAATGATTTATAAAACGCTTTTATATAAAATTACACTAGTACATCATATCATCTGCATGGAGTGCTATTTTAACATCCCTCAGGATCCCCCAGAAAATCAATCAAAATGCTAAATAAAACCAGGCAAAGTCAAACATCTCAGTGGAGCAGCATGGCGACAGGGTGACTCATGTACTCAGTTGGGCTGGGTAACCCCAGAGCATAGCAACTTTGGGGAGGGGTAGAATGAGGGTGGAAAAGCTAACTCAGATGGACATAAAGTCCACATGGTAACACGGTCACTTTGCAGACCTGGAACCTCCACAGGGTCATGGTTCAGTATAATAGAACAGGGAGCCATGGGGACTGATACTACTACCATGGCTAGTTTTCCTCAGCTTGGAGACATTGCCCATATTGGCAGGTCCTATGAGGCAGCTTGCTCTCTTTCTGAAGTGGAGGCTGGAGAACACTACAGAAACAGCATTAGGAGGAAAGTGGTGTGTGTTCTTCACTGTGGTAGTGAAGAAAGCACTGCGAGCTCAAGAAATCTGAAAGCCAGTTCTGCTGCAAAAAGGAGAAAGGGAGTGCTCTGAACAGCTGGTTACGTGCCTCTGAAGGGCTGGGTTTAGCCCTTTAGAATACACTCCAAGGAAAGATATCTGTGTGCTTCCCAACCCATACTGTTAAAAAAAAAATCATGACCCCCAAAAATCAATGTGATCATCTTAAGAGTAAGGTTTAAAGAAAATCAATTGGGGGTTTTACTTGCCTTCAGTTTAAGTCTTTCAGGAGTCATATTTCTAAGCTTCTCAGTAATGGCAAAAGTTAGAAACATCCAGCAATTCCCACATAATCAATTATCACATGACTCTAGGAGCTGGGCCTTTAAGAAAACCTATCAGAAGACAACACAAATCCCAAGAATTAGCAGCACTGTGGTAGCAGAAGATATACAAGGGCAGAAATGCTTGCAGGCCACTACAGAACCTTGTTCCTTCCAATGAGGTTATCAGAATCTCGCCCTTTTTGCTCTGAGTTGCCAGTATTTCATTGAATGGCTGAAGAAGTAGCTGTAATGATGAGCTAAGAAAGTGTAGGAAGTCAGTCCATGCCTTTCAGCAGCCTTCCCTCTGCCTTTGATACAGAACCACAAAGGGAATAGTGTCAGCTCTGGGAAAGGCTGCAGCTGCGAGCCTGGGGAAGGCTGCTCAATCTGTTTAGACCAGCATCTTGAATGCAAACTCCTCTTGTGTTAAGATGAGGTAGGATTTTATATTTAGGAGTTGCTTGAAAAATATCGTCTGTTATAAAGGGAATTAGAATAGAGGACTCTTAAGGACTGAACATTCTAAGAATCCTCTATAGGGGGAGAGATTGGGATAGATTGAAGCAAAGGGGCATCTGTTTGTTACACTTGATTAGCATGTTTATTAAACAAAACTTACCATCTTGGCCTTTCAACGCTGGATTAAGTTGCTAGTTTGTCACGCATCCACATCACAGCAATTCAGATGCACTGTCTCTTTGGATAAGACGTGATACAACTAAGTTACTTGGGGCCTTATTTTCGGAGGTACCGAACACCTGCAAAACTCGAGGGCGGTATGAGCAGTCAGACTGCCTGAAAATTTTATCTGCTATATACACCATCTCTGGGCCAATTTCTGCAAGCCCAGGGAGCACATGAAGGGTCAGGCACATATCAGGGAAGACTGGAACGAGGAGTTTTTTGGTCTCTTTTCCAAGCAAATGTAGTCTTAGGATGACAAAGCTAAACTAGAATTAAAGGAAATGGGCCTGAGTTACAAATTCATAACTTCATCTGATTTTCCTCCAGGTTTGCACACACTTGAATTCAGTGTTCTGTACTTTAGATACAGGCCCAGTTACAGCTACAAGTCTGGATCCATGTTCCCTCCTAACATCGGAGACTGGGTTCCAGTGTTCCAAATCTGACATCTCTTGTTGTATTTAAAGACATCCAATTTTCTCTGATATAACCAGATTTAAACTCAGATATAGGCCCAAAATACTTTTGGTCAGATATGTCTCATTTTTCCAATGTATGATGTTCTTGTGTTTCCGTCAGTCTGCAAAGTCATCCATTTGCCAAGCTAAATGAAAATGTTCACTCATTTGTTTAGCCATGATAATACAACAATATTTTATTCTCTCCAGGAGCGCAATTAACAATTCTCTATGTCCACTTTTATTTCTCCAGCGTTCTGGTGGTCTTTCCTGTTTTCGCTTACTTAGCTATTTTCTTGTAAAGTAAGATTTTTTTTCCCCTATCTCTGTCATTATAATTCACATCCCTGCTTAACTGGTCACAAAAGCTATGTTCAGCAGTATTAGTTCTCTCTTCATTCCATTTCTTCCTCTTTGAAATGTAGCAAATCTAATATTTCGCCAGCTGTTCAACACATCCTTTAAAAAAAAAAAAAAAAACTTTGGAGAAGATTTAAGTGCACCTTGTTACACAATCCCAGTGTTCTTTTCTTCTTCTACGGCAGATAATTATCTTCTATATTCCCTTAGAGCTTCAACATTTAACGGCCATATTGTTTTAGTAAGAGCTTATCACCTCTCCTTTGTTTCTAGCTTCTTTGGTTCCTGCATGGGACTGGATTTTGCAACAGGTTGTTTTCTGTAGAGAGAAGAATTGCTTCCTCAGCTGGCTTTTAACAGAGTTTCATTTTACACCTTGTACTCTGGCATACCTGACCTCCAATAAGAAACTAGGAAAAGGAAGAGATGAGCCCCCAAATCGCTCCAACATTAGCATATCCAAGGATGCGACCCACATTCAGCACAATTCCACTGCACTGTGCTCCCTGGTCATTCAATTTATATTTTACTGAAATTTTTCCAGAAATATTCTCAGAAATATCAGTAAAATATACCGTAAATTGAACAGGCAAAAAGACCAAAGAACAAGGAAGTAAAGGGAAGGGAGGGTAAGGAAAAGGAAGGGGATAGCCCGTGATGTCTGTTTCCACCCACTAGTGATTAATCAAAAGGTGTCTAAAAAGTTAGACCAACTCTTCTCCAATTTGTCTGTGGTCCCTCTTCTCTGAAACATTAGCCACCCCTTAGCTGCCAGGTAAGCGAAGTTGCTGAGTCCAACTTCTGTCTAAACAATGAGTCATTTGGCTACATTTGCTCTGGAGAGCCAAGCTTTCCTGAGTTGGAGGTTTCCAGGATGAGATATTTCCTAAACCACAGTTCTGAGAGGAAATTTTTAAGGAGATATCCATTATCACACTAATTCTTCTATCTACTTAATAGCTTCCATCAAGTGGGTCTTATCTATTGTGACAAAGTTCCTCCTCTACCTTGGTGGGTCCTGCGCTTATTGGCAGATTTGCTCACCTCAGTGATCTTCCCCACAGTCTGGGTCAACTCCTCCTATGTCTGATCAGGAGTTGGAAGGTTTGGGAGGAACCCGGGCCCGCCCTCTACTCCGGGTTCCAGCCCAGGGCCCTGTGGATCGCAGCTGTCTATAGTACCTCCTGTATCCCTGGCTATTCCCATGGCCTCCTCCAACAGCGCTTCTTTATCCTACACAGGATCTCTCCGTCCTGATGGGTGATAATGCTGTCTTTCCTAAATCCTCCAGCAGTTCACTCTCTCACTCTCCAAACTCCGCCTTGCCTCTTGCTCCCAGCTCCTCCTCACACTCCTGCTCTTGCTCCTCTTGCTGACTGGGCGTTTTGAGCTCCTTTTTAAACCAGGTGCTGCAGGTGTTCTAATTAAAATAGCTATATCCACTGCCTTCTAGAAAGGTCTTAATTGGCTCCAGGTGCCTTGATTAACCTGGAGCAACTGCCATTTGGTTACCATGGTCCCAGGGATTTGTTTAGCCTGGAGCTAACATACCTGTTTCTCAGTACTTTACTGTAGCCATCTGGCCTTGCCCCATCACACTATAGACAGCTGTAGACCTGGTTAAAGACCTTCTTTTGTGCTAAATGGAAGAGAAATTGAAATGCCTCTATAGTGACAGTCGAAACAACAGAAGGCTACTGCTCAAGGCACTGAGCTTGGCAAACCTAGGTCAGGTGGGTATTCTGGGACCGATTGCAAATGCAGGGCTGGGGCATTAAATGGTTGCAGTTGTGACTGAGGCTGCGTCTACACAATGGCAACTATGCCAGCATAGCTCCATAGTGTAAATGCAACCTACATAGCTGAAAGTGATTTTTCCATCTGCGTAGGAACATCTCCCCGAACGGAGTCAGCTATGTGGATGGAAGCATTCTTCCGTCAATGTAGCGGCATCTACACTGGGGATTAGGCCCTATTACCAATTGTCACCTTTCAGGGCAAGGGCTCCTCCTCCTCCGGGGACAAAGGCCCTGTCAAGACAAAGGCCACTGGGGGAGTTTCCATTCCTCCTTCCCTATTAGGCCCTTCACCAGCACTGGGGAGTGCAGTTCATCCATCTCACGCCACCATTGGATGGACTGGCAACCTCATTCTCCCCAAATCTAAGGGCCAAGGTATTGGGGGTTGCTGAGGGTGTGCTGAGACATCTGCCATGCCTCCAGGTGCTGGCATTAGCCAAGTTGGTCATATATTAATCAAAGAGGAGGAGGCTGGACAGCAGAGTTCCTTGCAACTGTGACTGTCAGGCTCAGTGCTGTGCCCTTGTCCATTCACATCTCCAGGCAGATTTCCTCTGCGCAGCATCCACTCATTCCGTGAATTCCTGAGCAGCAATGGGTGCTGTCTGGGAGCGTGTGGCCCATTCTGGGACCCTAGTTGTAACCCTATGACCCTCAGTCCCCTATGACTCCCCTCCTTATTTTTTCCATTTGTTGTCCCCCAGGCTTAGGTGATCTTTGTGGTTTCTGAAAAGGGAGAGGCCCTTTTGGTTTACTAGACAGATTCACCATGTACATGGGACCAAATAGGCCTGTGCACTGAATGAGGCTCCTGCGTCTCTTCTTCCTCATTTTTGATTCGTTGCTCACCTCCTTTGCATCCCATCAGGCTGCAACCTCTCTCTCACCACCACATCTGCAGCAGGAGCAGTGTGCATCTAGGAACATATCCCTGCTCAGTTCTGATGCCTAGCACCACAGCAACCCTGGCAATGGGCAGAATGCAATGTCATGCTCAACTTCTGCAGCCCTCTGTTGGACCATGCCCAGAGCAGACAATTTTGGGCAAATTTAGCAGACAGGATCTAACAAGTCTTTAACTGAGCTGTGTGAATGGAGCTTTTGAGGCTCTCAACTTGGGAACATTTTCAAGGGGATGGCAAAAGTCACATCTGTTGTATTAATACAAATATTCTACTAAATTTCAAGACCCTGCACCAACGCATGAGACACTAGTGTCCCAATTACAGTTAGAATCATATATGGGCAAAAATAGAAGCACCCTAATCAGGAGGGAGGGATAGCTCAGTGGTTTGAGCATTAGCCTGCTAAACCAAGGGTTATGAGTGCAATCCTTCAGGGGGCCATTTAGGGATCCAGGGCAAAATCAGTACTTGGTCATGCTATGAAGGTAGGGGACTGGACTCAATGACCTTTCCAAGTCCCTTCCAGTTCTACAAGATAGGTATATCTCCATATATTATTTTCTAATTATTTGTTCTCAGAGTGAACCAATTTCACTGCAACTTTCCTAATAAACCAAGCCTGAGGCAGACACTGAGCATGGAGAATTTCAGCCCAAACTGTTAACATTTGGCAATGTTATCAGCAAGTGAAAACAGAGCCTTCTAATGGGAAGCGCCTGGCATTCTTAATTCTAGGCAGCACTGCCAGCTCCACCTAGAATTCTTTGTTTTGTGCCAGTGCATTTGTTGCTATGCAATATGTAGAGAAAGGCATTATTTTTGTGAAAAGGGGGCTTCCAACCTACAAGCTAAGTGACGTAATAAGATAGGTTTCAGAGTACTTGTTAGAGGGGCCGTTCTGACAACACACACGTCAGACTGAAAAAGCATCTGGAGTTAAAGTAACCAGGATTTTTAAAGTAGATGTACAGGGGAGGAGGGCTCACCATCCCTACTATATACAAGTCCATATAAAGCTGTCTAATAAAAAGCTCTAGCGTCTTTTCAATTAATTTAAATTGAGAGGAGCATCTGGTTTGTAATTTGACTGAATCTATCCTCTCTCAGCACTGAATTAAGATACTGAGTGCATCCTGCAGCTATGTCTCATGAAAATATCGAAGGACAGATGATGGCATCATCCTCTTAAGAAATAGGGGAAACAGTGGAGTCACTCCAAGATCGTCTTGAACAAAAGCCCAATAGAATTATCTGCATGGCAATTCTTGGATCAGCTGTTGCTCTACATCCACTGGTTCAGTTCTTTGGGGGGGAAAAAATCATCAAGTTCAGTGCTCGCAAAACACGTGCAGGTTGGAGGAAGGGCTGGCCGCCTATTAACTCTGATGAGTCAATGGAGGCTCAGCACACCTGCTTTATTGCTCCCCTCCCCTTTAAAGTGTTGGCTGTGCAGTCAGAAATATTCTGGGGAGTTCCTGTTAGGATTTAGAAGCCACAGTCTCTTCTACTGAAGCAGAAATTATGGTGGTTTGTATGTTCAAATCAGTGTAGACAGAACAGCACTAGTTGTAATTATAGAATGTTTCAGCTCTTACATAATTGCCTACAACTGTGGGCACCATCTGACACTTGTCCAAGATAATTTTTTTTACTTGATTTTAACTATAAATGACTTCATTTTAGTGCCTGTTAAACAGGAAGTCTTATACAGGGGGTCAGGCTAGAGCCCAACACATCATTGCTAAATTATCACATACAGTTCTACAAATCAGTCTCACTTTCATCACCTGCAGACATGGAGTTCAATTAACTATTTTGTCGTAAGGAAGCCTGGTTATTTCTATAAAAATGAAAGTGGCTTTTAAGTGAAGACAATAGTTAACTATATCTTTATTATGCAAGCAACCAGGGAAATTGATGGACTCAGAATGATTGTGAGCAATACACTAATTTCAAGCCCTTTGGGGAAGTTAGATTTACCAGAAGTCAAACCCCTAAAGAAAAAATTGAGCTAAATATCATATCATGAAAACTAAGCTAAAAAAACATAAAGTTGAAGTCCAGCACTCAACAGGAAGAAAATGCTAGTATTAAGATTTCCTGTGAAACCTTAATTCGTTCCCTTATGTGCTTGTGTGTCTTTAATAACGCCCCTAGGCTTCTCAAACTGGACATGCAAAATTAGTGATCACTTCATAAATCCATCCATAATCTCTCAGCTTCCCAGCTGTAAAATGGTGATAATGCCCTTGGTCTCAAGGATTTGTGAAGGGAAGTACATTAGCAGTCTGTGCAGCTCTCATACTTGCCTTCTGGACAGAAATGTCCAGAAGGCAATTAATTATGTATGTAGGGCAGGTTTCAACAGTGGGACTGGGACTACATATCAAAAAAGGAGGATGGGAACAAAATGGAACAGCTCCCCATTCACTGAATGAGGCAGCGGTCCCGTGAATAAAAACTTAGTATGTGATCATATCATTTACAACTATAGAAACTGTTTGCAATGACTCAGAATTCAACGGGGACCAACCTGAGCCCTGGAATAAACTCCCATTTGTGTCTCTTCTCCTCCCCTGCCCCTCCAAAAGCCTTCCCCCATTGAGTCCTTTTTAAATCCTCTGCTTTGTCACCTGTCCATCCTGTTGGAGACTTCCACTCCATCCACTCCCTGCGAAGAAACTAGGTCAAAATTGTTTCCCCACTTAGGTCGCTCCAGAGCACTGTTGTTCAAATTAACAACTCTCCCTTGTCCCTGGTCAGGTAGGTACAGGCAGCCGCCTGTGTGAGCAAGTGGTAGATTCCACACCCACATCAATGTATTCCCTGTTAGAACAATTTTATAACAACTTCATGACCCCAGCCAACAATAAGAAGTTGTACGGGCAGATTCCCAAATAGTCACAGGAGCCTACAGAACACTGCCCACGTAATTGCTAGGCAAGTGGTGAGATCTGTTATGGAAACAACTAGTCTTAGTGAAAATATGCTCCGCTCCTCCCCTCCCCTCAACCCCACCTATCCATCCATTCATAGAAATGTCTAATTCCTATCAAGTTCTTGACCTCAATGATATCTTGTGGCAGTGAGTTCCAGAAGTTACTCAATATGCCTCTTTCACTTCCGACTGCTGAAAAGACAGAGCTCTAACAACCTCATGTTACCCTTTCTGTTGCCATCTTCTGCCGATGGCACTACGCTGGCATTCCGCTCCTCTCTGTGTGAAAGAAACAAGAGGGCAAAGCACAGAACTGAAGGCTAATCCAAGGAACACACACCACATGTGAACAGAACGCAGTTATGTGATTTCACTATAAATCCCTTGAGATAAAATAATCATACCAGCAGGAACACAGCAGGGTGGTGAACCAGACACAGATAATCCCCAAGTCCCAAATGCTTCAGAGAGCACCAGACTCACCATGAGGAAATTACCTTGGTTTTATAATGAATTCTTTCACCTATAGCACGGATCCTTCCCTTCAATATTGGCCACTTTCTGCTCTTCATGACCCGAGGGTGTGGTGACTTGATGCTTCTTGTCTGCTTCTTATTTGGGACATTTACAGGCAAGCAGCATCTTTAAACTGCTGCATTTTTCAATTGTGGGGAGAAGGGAGAGAGATAGACAGATTAAGGGAGAGAGGAAAAACAAATGGTGTAATGGGATCAGAGATGGGGGGGCAATGTGGGAACATGTCTCTTCTATCAGATTTGTATTATGGAAATTCCTGGGGTAGTCCTGGGTGCCATTAAACTGTCACTCATTTCCCCTCCAACAAAGAAACAACTATGAAATGTTTTGAAATGAAAAGTTAATAGAGATGGATGGACCTGAAACTCTTTAGAGAATGGGAATAGAGAGCTGCTAAGAAATAAAGCAGGGAATACAAACAATTAGCAATCTGACTAAATCATGAACTCTTTAGAGCAAGGACTTAGTATGTTGTGACTGTTGGCATCTACTTTTGTAGAGTGTAGAAGTGAACTCCTGGCTGGAGCACCCCATCAGGGTTGAGCATGCCAGAACAGCTCTTTTCTGGATAGTGCACCCTCTGCCAACAGTCACCCAGAGGTTACCTATAGTGTCCTACTTGGTCTGCCTCTTTTCGCAACTCAGCCTTTCAGCCAGTCACTTGAAAGTCTCTCCCCTTCCAGGGCAACAAGAGTGCAACTAATAGTGTTCCATCTCTGTCCCATCTTGGGCTATTCCTTGGCCCATCCTTGAGTTAGTCTTCAGCCCAATCCTAAACTCAACAGCCCTAGCCCCCAGCATGTGCACCCTTCCTTGGGGATGGGAGGGGAACCCAGGCCCAACCTGAGCTCTGGTTCTGGCCCAGGGACCCAGTGTTGAGCGGCTAGGTCTGCCCCTCCAGACACAATGCTGCTTCTCTGGGCCACTTCCTGCTTCCAAGCCCTTTGTGACACTTCCCTGTGGCCTGTCCCTAACAGCCTTTCTTTTGGTCCACAGATCTCTAGGTTCTCCCTACATCCTCCCAGCTCCTCCCTTCTCTGCTGGAACACCAAGCCTTTCATGCTGGGCCCCCTTTCCAGAGCCCACCCCAGGAATTAATTCCAGCCTTATGGCCTTCCCACAGGCTCTTCTCAGACAGCAGGAACTCCACACCTCTTCTCTCCTAGGTTTTTCTATCTTGGGTCCCTCTCCTAGACTTCTCCTGTAGCTTTCACTTCCTTCCCAGCTGAGTCTGGGAAGTCAACGAGCAAATCAACGAGGTGCAGGAAGGTGGGCTGACTGAGCTCTCAGAGTCCTGTGTAAACCTCTTTTCACCTGTGTGGGAAAGACATCCCATTACATAGAGCAACAAAAAAATACCATTGAAAGTATTCTGGTAAGATCATTTTCACTTACAGAATGACTGATATCTTGTAGAGTTCTTTATGGCAAAGCTGGAAGTATGGTATGGTACATGAGCCCTGCTTACATGTTACACAAGAAACTACTATAAAACTAGCAAAGAATGAAAAAGTAACAGGGGAACCACTACACTCATAGAGGCAACTGATTAACCTAGGTCCTCAGGCACAGAGATCGTGTCTCAAGTTTACATGCTTTTGCCAGAACATATAGTTGCTGAGATCGACACACTGGAATATCATCAGAAAGACCTTATTAGCTTGGTTGCAGTTGTTGATTTTGCATCTCCCTGTATCTGCCTGCAAGATGTGGAAGAGCAAATACCTGCTACTCAGATCTGAAGAAGCTTTTGTGTTCGTGTCCTGTCTCGTGCAGTGATGTTAAGACTGTGGAGTTATCATGAAGCTAGTGTATTCCTCTAATACCAAAAACATCTCAGGAAGGTCATTCATAGTAATCAGTTGAGTGGTACAAAGGGTCAGAGAACTAGTAATGGGGTGATATATTTAGGTTCATCTCTGACACTAGTTAAAATTGGCTAGGCTGATAGTGAAAGGCAATGGTTAGCCAATGGTGTTTGGAGGCTGATGCAAAGAGAGAAGCCATGTCTATTGCACAGGGCACTGGACTGGAACTCTGGAGACCTAAGCCTAACTTTCAGCTCTGTCATCAGTGTGCACATTGTGTACGACCTGTGTCAAGTCACTTAGTCCCCATGCCTTAGTTTCTCAGCTGTAAAACAGGAAAAACTGCTTCACAGGGTGTGGGGGATAACGACATTAGGTTTTGAGGTGCTCAGATGTCCCTGTAATGGGGGGGCCATACATCCATGATAGAATTTACAGGTTTCTGTCTTTGTATCATCTGATCTGCTACCATGGAAACAGTTGCCTAGACTTTTTTTTTTTTTTTTGGATAACCTGGCTTCTTAGAAGAGTACGTGAAGAGATATTCTTCAGATTATATTGAGCTATGGTAATAACTTGCATTTAGCAAGTCTCCTATGACTAGCTATATTGCTGATTTCTTTTTATAGCTGCTCAAATGAAACATGTATGACCTGTCTGGGGGTAGGGAGTCTTATCATTACCATTATTGCATTCATCACAACTGAACAATACAGTGGAGAATAATGAAATTCTCTCTTCTCCAGCTAAGTAGCTTTTAACCACATTAGCCATAAGGACCGCTGCTGCTAATCCTTGCTCTGGGCCCTCCTTGTCCTGAAAGTAAAGCCTGATAGGGAATTCAATTAATAATCCACCCCATAGAATAATTTATTCACAATAAAAGAAAAATATTTCATATGGAAAAACCTTGGAGCCACAGATTTCAACTCTATTGCTTCTGTCCCACAATCTGGAATACTTCAAGCCTTATAAAGAAGAGAAAGCTTCTGACAAGGCACACCAAAACAAACCCGGAAACCTCTCACAAGATGTTGGGGCAGAATTCTCATCTCATCAGGAATAACTCCAGGGATATCAACGGAGTAACCCCAGGGTAAAATCTAAGATCAAAATGATGCCTTTCATGTTTGTTCAGTAGTTGCCATCTGTGCAACTGAAGGTTCAAGACCCAATTCCCATTGTAACACTACCACTTCTGTTTTCAGACATCTGTTTGATAACTGAAACATCCTCTAAAAATATGAACTTTAGTCAACTTTTTCTGAAGTTGAGTCAAATCACTAGTTAACTTCCAATTGTATATTTCAAGGGCACTTATTCTGAAAAGGGAACTTCAGGATTATTCACATTAAGGTTCTTTTTTGTGACCAGAGCTTTATCCTCTGTCATAGTGAATCTTTTTTAGACTGTTTTGCATTGTACATATATGTACATATAAAATCAGCCAAGGAAAAGGAGTTTTATTTAAAATAGTTGTATACTGCATGTAATTACCCCATATAACAGCCCTCCTGGGAAGCAATTATTTTCCAAGTTTAAGTGGAACAATAGATGACCTAGACTCAGACCTTAGTGGCAGAATAGAAGCCAGATTTCCTAGACCTACGCTTTTCATAGGTAGCCTAGCTTCCCCCAAGAGCCAGAACTGCCAAATCCTAGAAGGGGACCAACAGAAGGTGATGCCTTTTTATATTTAGTTTTGGTAAGTAGCAAGGACTGTAGAGGACAGTCTTGGTTCAAGTGCTGATGAATTAATTCAATTTAAATTAAACGGAAGGATAAATGAAAATAGGTCTGCAACTAGGGTCCTAGATTTCAAGAGGGCAAACTTCAAAAAAAAAAAAAAAAGTTAAGGGAATTAGCTAAGGAAGTGGACTGGCCTGCAGAACGAGGATCTGAATGTGGAAGAAGCTTGGAATTAACTGAGTCAAAGTTGCAGAAATTACCTGAAACCTGCATCCTAAACAAGGGGAAAAACAGGAAAGGGTTCCAGACCAAACTGGATGAACAAGCATCTTCAGAACAGATTAAGAGAAAACAGAAAGCCTAGAAGGAATTGAAGGATGAATGGGTCACCAAGGAAAGCTAACTCCTGGAGATCAAAGAGCATAGGGGAGAAGTGAGAACTAGCAAAAGCCACAGAGTTGGATCTCGCAGAGGAATTTAAATCCAATAGTAAAAAAATTCTTTAGTCATAAAAAGAAAAGAGAGACACATCTTCATAAACACTGAAGATGGCATTGAGACGTTACTAAAGAATTCTTTCCCAGGTGTCTAGCTGGTGGGGCTCGCCCACATGCTCAGAGTTTAACTGATTGCCATATTTGGGGCTGGTAAGGAATTTTTCCCAAGGTCAGATTGACAGAGACAAGAGGAATGCAGCCCACGGCATGCGGTCACTTGTTGGTTTAAACTGGTGTAAATGGTGGACTATCTGTAACTTGAAGCCTTTAAACCATACTTTGAAGACTTCAGCAGGGCCAATCAGAGGGGGGCCAGGAGGGCATTTGGCCTGGTCCTCAAGCTCAAAGGGGGCCTCAAATTTAAATACTTGTTAATTTTTTGACATTTGATAAGTTTTGCAACTTGTTTTTATGCACATCCCTATCAGACTAAAATGTGACACACGCTCTCAGCCCAGAGCTGCAAATTTAAGCAAATGAGACAATTTTTTTAACAGATATAGATTGTCTCATTAAAGAGTTACAAATGTTCATAAATATGAATAAAAATATATCGGTTCTGATGGCACAAGATTAGCCCATGTGTCGTCATTTTTATTATGCTAGAGGCCTCAAAAGCTGGAAGTGACCAGTGCCTCTCTGGACCCCTGAGAGGGCCTGGACTTCAGCAACTCAGCCAGAGGTTAGGCATCTATTATAGGAGTGGGTGGGTGAGGTTCTGTGGCCTGCGATGTGCAAGGAGTCAGACCAGATGGTCTCTTCTGGCTTCAGAGCTAGTGCTCATAGACTTTAAAGTGTACACGGTGTGTTGTATACATCTGGCATTCTATTATCCTAAATATAAATGTATACAGGTAGGAACAGAGTGTAAGACAGTTCCCCATCATATATATCTCTTGGGAAGCAGGGGCTTTGAAAAAAATTTGAGCATCATGGTGGAGAACCAGCTGAACTTGAACTCAGTGTGAAACCATGGCCAACGGGCTAATGTGATCCTGGGATGTATAAAGAGGGGAATCTTGAATAGGAATACGGGGTTATTTTATCTCTATTCAGTACTAGTGCAACCGCTGCCGAATACTGTGTCTGGTTCTGGTGTCTGCAATTCAAGGAGGATTCTGATAAACTGGAGAGGGTTCAGAGAAGAGCCACATGAATTACTGAAGGGTTAGAAAACATGACTTGTAGTGATTGAGCTCCTTGATTCTATCTATTTAGCTTAACAAAGACAAGGTTAAGGGGTGGCTTGATTACAGTGTCCAAGTACTGACATGGGGAGTAAATGTTTGATAATGGGCTCTTTAATCTAGCAGAGAAAGGTCTAACACAATCCAGTGGCTGATAATTGAAGCTAGACCAATTCATACTGGAAATAAGGGGTAAATTTTTACCACTGAGAGTAATTAACCATTGGAACAATTTACCAAGGGTCATGGTCGATTCTCCATCACTGACAATTTTTTAAATTAAGATTGGCTGTCTTTCTAAAAGTTCTGCTCTAGGAATTATTTTGGGGCAGTTCTCTGGTCTGTGTTATGCAGGAGGTCAGACCCAATCATCACAATAGTCCCTTCTGGGCTTAGAATCCTGTGTCCCGGCCAGTTTGGGTCTTCGATCTGTGATGCTAGTAACATCTAGTGAACACACCCCTCCAGTCCTGGTCATGTGCAAATCTGAGGGCTCAGCTATAAACGGCACAAGCCAAGCCCAGGTGTAAAATTAAGTTGTAGTGACCTGCCTGTCATTACGCGGACTCAGATACCATACGCTAAGTCTTCTGTAGTACGCTTTGAGCTACTCCCATTTCCATTCTTTCAAAGGGGAGATCAAAGCACACTTTGCAACTTTTACCACATGATAGCAGGGTCCAGACAGCGACAGCCAGGCTGCTGCACTGTAAATTTACACCTGTGCCTGCCACACACTGAGTCTCTGTCTAGACAAGCCCTTAGCTCTCATTTCCAAGCACGTGTTTCTAGCCTTCCTTATAGTGAAGAAACATGTGCTTCACAGTTCAAGCTTAAAGGATGCCACAAGGTCTGCTTGAGTTTGCACGCAGCCTGAAAGAGAAAGATGCCGACAGCTGTGAACTGCCCTGTTCATTTCAATGGGATGTTAAGACCAAGACCAAGCTGTGACACTACACCCCATATATGAGGTATGATTATGATTAGGGCTGTTGATTAATCGTAGTTAACTCACGCGATTAACTCAAAAAAATTAATCACACTTTTAAACAATAGAATACCATCTGAAATTTATTAAATATTTTTAGATGGTTTTCTACATTTTAAAATATAGTGATTTCTGTTACAATACAGAATACAAAGTGTAAAGTGCTCAATTTTATCATTTTTATTACAAATATTTGCACAGTAAAAATTATAAAGAAATAATATTTTTCAATTCACCTCATATAAGTACCATATTGCAACCTCTATTGTGAAAGTATGACTTACAAATGTAGATTTTTTGTTACATCATTACACTAAAAACCAAAACAATGTAAAACTTCATAGCCCACAAGTCCACTCAGTCCTACTTCTTGTTCAGTCAATAACTAAGACAAACAAACTTGTTTATCTTTACTGGAGATACTGCTGCCTGCTTCTTATTTACAATGTCACCTGAAAGTGAGAAAAGATGTTCACATGGCACTTTTGTAGCTAGCATTGCAAGGTATTTACGTGCCAGATATGCTAAACCAGGGGTAAGCAACCTATGGCACGCGTGCCGAAGGCAGCACACAAGCTGATTTTCAATGGCACTCACACTGTCCAGGACCTGGCCACCAGTCCAGAGGGCTCTGCATTTTAATTTAACTTTAAATTAAGCTTCTTAAACGTTTTAAGAACCTTATTTACTTTACACACAATAATAGTTTAGTTCTATATTATAGACTCATACAAAGAGACCTTCTAAAAATGTTAAAATGTATTACTGGCACATGAAACCTTGAATCAGAGCGAATAAATGAAGACTCAGCACACCCCTTCTGAAAGGTTGCCAGCCCTTGTGCTAAACAATTCTCCCGGGGGGAGAACTGTATGCCTTCTGTTCTGTTTTACCTGCATTCTGCCATATATTTCATGTTATAGCAGTCTCGGATGATGACCCAGCACATGTTCGTTTTAAGAACACTTTCATAGCAGATTTGACAAAATGCAAAGAAGGTACCAATGTGAGATTTATAAAGATAGCTACAGCATTTGACCCAAGATTTAAGAATCTGAAGTGCCATTCAAAATCTGAGAAGGACAGAGATGTGGAGCATCCTTTCAGAAGTCTTAAAAGAGCAACACTCAGATGCGGAAACTACAGAACCCGAACCACCAAGAAAGAAAAATCATTTTCATCATCTGAGTCAGATGCCACCTGCAGAAGGTTGAACATGCGTCGGTCCACTCTGCTTTGGATCATTATCGAGCAGAATCCATCATCAGCATGGATGCATGTCCTCTAGAATGGTGGTTGAAGCATGAAAGGACATATGAATCTTTAGTGCATCTAGCATGTAAATATCTTGTGACACTGGCTACAACAGTGTCACATGAACACCTGTTCTCACTTTCAGGTGACATTGTGAACAAGAAGCAGGCAGCATTATCCCTTCCAAACTGTAACCAGACTTGTTTGTCTGAGCAACTAGCTGAAGTAGGACTGAGTGGACTTGTAGGCTCTGAAGTTTTACATTGTTTATTTTTTAATGCAGGGTGGCTTTTTTGTATATAATTCTACATTTGTAAGTTCAAGTTTCATGATAAAGAGATTGCATTACAGTACTTTTATTAGGTGAATTGAAATATACTATTTCTTTTGTTTTTTACAGTGCAAATATTTGAAATAAAAAATAAATATAAAGTGAGCACTGTACACTGTATTCTGTGTTATAATTGAAATCAATATATTTGAAACCATCCACAATTATTTAAATAAATGGTATTCTATTATTTTTAACAGCGCGATTAATGGTGCGATTACTTTTTTTAATCACTTGACAACCCTAATAATGATATGATGACATAATTCTGATGCAATTTGTACAAGATGAGCCATGTGAGGTGTCGTTGGAAAAGTTATAATTTGCTGAATATGATTATCCTGTATGTATGCATGTATCATTTTTGTATCAAGTTATGAATATTGACTATCTGTATTTCACATGTACTTACACCTGGGTGACAGCCACTAGGCAAGATGCCTCCAGTCTAGATAGCTGGTTGGGAAGGGCCTATTCAGGATAATGAGCCATTAGAAAAAACACTAGGCCTTAGGAGAAGCTTATCTCCCACCTGGTGAGCCTTCCTGAGAACACTCCAGACAACCTGTAAGTAATGGCTGCTATAATTCTGCAACAGCATGTGACCAGACCACATGCCTGACCTCCATTTTGGGTAGCTGTATTTTTCCACAAACTGATCTGGGAACCAAGTTTGAAACAAAGGGTTCACGCCCTATGGAAAACCTATATAAGGCAGGGACTGACATCATCTCTTGTTCTTCACTCCCCCACAATGCAACACCTGAGAGAAGCTCCAAAAGAAAAGGACTTGAAACAGGGATGGGGAGCCCAATCCTCAAAGCAAATGCAGCTTATGCCTTGAGAATCTGCAAGGCTGCTTGTACCATCAGTCAGGTTGAGAAATTGCTAATTCGTATCCAGTCTTCCTAGTATTTTTGGATTAGTTGGGGGTTTTGTTTATTTACTAGGCAATCTGCTTTGATCTGTTTGCTACCATTTAAAATCTTTTTGTAGTTAATAAACTAGTTATATGTTTTAATCTAAACCAGTGGCCTTTAAGTGAAGTGTCTGGGGAAAAATCTCAACTTGGCTAACACAAATGTGTTACATATTCCTCTCCACATTCATACTGGTCATAGTTTCAACCAGGGCAGGGTGGTACAGCTCTGGGGTCCCAGGCTAGGAAGCTGGGGGTATCTTGGCCTCGTGCAGTGGCTGGTCAGCCTGCATGTAACTGCAGCTGGGTGTGTCCCTGCCTGTGCCAGGGCTGGTGAGAGTGTAGGACTGGGAGCTGTCTATAGCTTGTCACAGTAGTACAGTGAGAGGGAGTCCAGGCTGGTGGGTCAGAGGGCTCAGTGGAACCCCAGTTCCAGGCAGTACCCTGAGTGGAACCCATCACACCACCATTCTAAGGAGCCCCCACACCACTGCCCCAGCAGAGGCTTGTGGCAGGAGAACTGCATGGATAGGCCAGGCATGCTGCACTCTACATAGATTACACCCAGATAGCCAGAGTGTGCACTGGGACCCCTTAAAGTCAGGGAGCACGGCCACAGGGTGTCCCAAAGACCTGGTTTGTTTGTGTTGTGTGCATACACCACCTTTCACAGTCAACTGCATGCATCAGTGAGCACAGCCTGGCTCCTGTTTAATATGCAGAATCACAAATTGGACAGGACACTGTTTTAAACTCAACATAGCTAAAGCAAGTCACCAATAAATAGTGCTTAAGTTAAGGTCCATTTCTACATACCCCGAAAAATATAAGAAATGGAAACAAAATAATAGATATGGAATGCAATAAGCCAAGTAATAGCAATGCTCCCTGCAGAATGACGGGCGAAGTACAGTTCATAGACTTTTAAAGCCTAATGAAATGGCATAGGGGTCAAGGGCACCCACATGGTACTATGCACCCTTAAGCCCGCTCTGTGCACTCGGGTGAGTCTCACTGTACAAAGACGAGCACATGAACTATACCTTCAATTGGCACAATGTGATCTATTTAAGTGTGAACAAAGGAGCCAAGAACCCAGCCAAAAACCACAGAGGTACTCAAGATACCAGATCAGCCTCTTTGAGCACACAGTTTATGCAGAAGAAGGGCAAACAAGCTAGATGGCTACAGATTCCTGCATATAAACTACCATTTGAGCCAATTACTTCACAGTGAAGCACGTGAAACTAGAGCAGATTCTCAATTACACAATCAACAACCATAGGGGAGAGGTCAAACTGGGAGGTGCAGAGCACAGTCTGAACCCACAGAGGAGAAACTGTGCATTAGATGTGACATGAGATGCACTTCTTTCATTTAGCATCATTACTGATGTGAGGAAAAACCTAAGGAAGACAAAGTTCAACAAGACCAAATAGTGAAGAAAAATTGTATCCAACCCTAGAAGACAGACTGTACAGTGCCATGTAGCAGCCTCCTTACCTGATGACTGCAATGACAAAACAAGGGATCAGTCTCCATATATAGCCCTGTTGTGGTTGGATCATACTTGTCTTGACAGATAGCCTGAGCAATGACTCTTCCGCTTCCACAGCCCTTGTATAGCTTGTGATGCCAGTGAAGTCTCGTAGATTTGGGGGTTTAACTTTTCCTGGAGATGGGCCTCTGCTGAAAAATTCAGATCCAGATCTTATTTTGCCCAACCGTGGGGTGTTTGAATCTGGGGTTTTGCTGTGGCTCTCATCTCCAGTTCATCTTGACAGGCTTCCACTATTACCATATATACTCGTTCATAAGCCAAATTTTTTTGGTACAAAAGTCAAGCATCAAAGAGTGGGGGTCGGCTTATCAACGGGTCTACACCAAAAAGCTGACGATTTTAAGCTCCACTGAATATCTAATACATTGTCATTGTAGATCAGGCTCCCAGCCCGTCAGGGTAAGCTGTTGGTTGGCCAGGACATTTTGTTAGGTAAATGTCCCGTCCTGCCAGCGGTTCACCCTGATGGGCCAGGAGACAAAGTTTGCCAACCCCTGAAATATAGGGTCGGCTTGTGAAAGGGTCATACAGTTTTTGCCATTTTTACCTATCCATCTGAGGGCGGTGTCAGCTTACAAACGAACAGGCTAATGAATGAGTATATAAAATACTTATACCAGAGCCCAGTCACACAATGTGCAGAACAACCTTAAATCCTTGTTATTTCAGGGGGAGTCAAGGTCACTCTGTGCTTTGCAGGACTGATCCGTAAAAATGCAGTTTTAGAACGGAACTGCCTCCACACATTCCTGTTACAACAGGGGAAGACTCAGACATGGCACAGAGATGTAGGCTCCCTCTTAAGCCATCCTGCGGTCAGCTCTTTGGATAGCTACTGCTGAGTCACTGTGGCAGCTACTGCTGAGTCATTGTGGCTGGTATGTCTAAGTCCAACCCAATCATCATAAGGGTTAGGGAGAAGTCTGCTTTTTTCCATTGCCTCATTGCTAAACTGCAGGAGTGACTGAATTTTGCTGCTCTGAAATGTAGAGATTGCAGAAAATGTAAAACAAAGCTAAGCTGTTGGGTGCACTAGGTATCTGTACCCAAGCCTTGCCAGCTAGTAGCAGATGGCCCAAGCCATGAATTACCAATTACCAGATGGGCCCACTAAGTAGCTTAGTGCAATAAATTGATTTGTCCATGGATTTGGCATTAATGTGTCTTAACATTTCATTTGTTTGGATGCAATTCTGAGGCTGGCCACAGATTCAGCAGCCCAGGAACTTCTGCATTTAAACAAGCAGCCATGTGATCCACCACCAGCACACTTGGTAATGCCTCAGAGGCTCCTCCTACGTTGTGAGCCTTTCACAGTTCTAGCCGAGCTCCCTGGGTGCAGAGAGGGAGCTCTCATCTGGCTGGAGCTAGGCTGAGCTTAGGTAGTCCCTGGCTTTGGGTCTCCAGGTGCAGATTTCTTATCTGACACCACTCTTGGCAGCAGGAACCCCCCCAATCCAGTTTCCTAGGCCCTGAAATTAGTGTTGCCTCACCAGCAGCTCTTGCATATTCCCCAAGATCCACCCATGGTATGAGCTTTCTGGTTTACACATCACCACTTCAGGGGTACGTGACAGCCCCTGTGACAGACACAGCAACTTGACAGAGGGTTCTGAAACACCAACACTGAAACTTGTTACTAAGTTGCAGAAGAAACAGACCTATATGCATTTCCCTGCCTCAAGTTCTTCACTGCCCTGGAGAAGTCTGAGGGCTTCTGCAGAGCCCTCTGAAATGCCTAGGATCCTTCCTCTGCCCCTCATTGCTTCTCTTCAGAAACCCAGACTCTTTCCAGCTCAGCTGACTCTCTGATCTCGGCTGGTCTGCAATTCAACAGGACAGACACACAAGAGCCTGTCTTTCCCCTTCTGCTGCAGGATTCCTGTTCCAGTCTCAGATTTAAATGCTCCCCTACCAACAGCGGGTTCTTTTCTCCCGCGGCTAGTGTTTTTCTACTTTCTAATTCACCAGCCCACTGCAGACAAACTGGAAGAAGCAGCTTTTCCCAGCTCCAAGCAACCTCCTTAGCACAGAGGTTCTCAACTGGAGGTACGCAGAGATCTTCCAAGGGGTACATCCACTCATCTAGATATTTTCCTAGTTTTCCTAAAGGCTACATAAAAAGCACTAGCGAAGTCGGTACAAACTAAAATGTCATACAGTAGTATATAAAGCCATACACAAACCTAAGGACAATGTTTATATTCCATTTGATTTATTTGATAATGATACGGTAAAAGTGAGAAAGTCAGCACTTCAATAATCGTGTGCAGTAACACTTTTGGATTTTTATGTCTGATTTTGTAAGCAAGTAGTTTCCTAAGTAAGGTGAAACTTGGGGGTACTCAAGACAAAAATCAGACTCCTGATTATAACAGTCTGGAAAGGTTGAGAGCCACTCCCTTAGTATACCAGCTGTTCTATCCAGGGCACAGTCATTAATGTTAACAGTTCTTCATTGTATCTGGCCTGGGAAACGTGCTATAGCTATAGCCCTACCAAATTCACAACCATGAAAAATGTGTCACGGACTCTGAAATCTGGTCTTGTCCCGTGAAATCTGGTGTTGTGTGTGCTTTTACCCTATACTATACAGATTTCATGGCGGGGGAGACCAGTGTTTCTCAAATTGGGGGTCGTGACTCAAAAGCGAGTTGCAAGAGGGTTGCAAGGTTATTTTAGAGAGGTTGTGGTATTGCCACCCTTACTTCTGTGATGCCTTCAGAGTTGGGTGACTGGAGAATGGTGGCTGTTGGCCGGGTGTCCAGCTCTGAAGGCAGCATCCAGCCAGCAGCAGCAGAGAAGTAAGGACGGCAATACCATACCATGCCACTCTTACTCCTGCACTACTGATGGCAGCTCTGTCTTCAGAGCTGGGATCCTGGCCAGCAGTCACCGTTCTCCAGCTGCCTAGCTCTAAAGGCAGCGTCACCACCAGCAGCAGTGCAGAATTAATGGTAACAGTACCGCAACCCCCCACCCACCCTCCCACACACACACACAATAACCTTGCAACCAACCCCCCCACACACACACACACACTCCTTTTTGGGTTAAGATCCCTACAATTACAACACTGTGGCCTGGTCTACACTACGCGTTTAAATCGATTTAAAGAGCGTTAAATCGATTTAACGCTGTACCCGTCCACACTACAACGCCCTTTATATAATCGATTTAAATAAGCTCTTAAAATTCGATTTATGTACTCCACCCGACGAGTAGCTAGTTAGCGCTATAAATTCGATATTAAACATATCTTATACGGTTAGTGTGGACGGAAACGACGTAGCTTGGGCCTTCCTGCTGTTCGCACAGTGCACACTGACCGCTCTGGAGCAAATCTGAACTCGGATGCAGCCGGGCAGGTAAATCAGGAAAAGTCCCGCGAAACTTTTTGAATTACATTTCCTGTTGCCACGTGGCAGCTCTGATCAGCACGGGGGCGATGCAGTCTCAATCCAAAAAGAGCTCCAGCGATGCACCGTACGGAGATACTAGATTCTGATCGCTGTTATGGGGAGAACAAAATCTGTTGTATCAGAGCTCCGTTACAGAACATGATAAATGCCAAAGCGTTTGAAAAAAAAAATCTCCAGGATACACAAGCGCTGCATGACAAGCGTAACGGAAGCCAGAGACTCAAATGACGCTCATGATTGGAGGGGTACTGAGGACTCCAGCTATCCCACAAGTCCACAGCGTCTCTGAAAAGTATTTGCATCCTTGGCTGAGCTTCCGTGTCTGGTAGGTTCAAACACAGGTTTGGCGTGGTTCAGGGAATAGCTCCTCAGTTCCCCCCCCCACCACCACCACCCACATGAAAGCAAAAAAGAAATCAGTTTCTTGACTTCTTTCGATGTCACCCTTGTGTACTGAATGCTCTTGGTAGACGCGATGCTGCATGCATGAAGAGCAGTATCCGCTCCTCTCCCCTTCCCTGGTGGTGAGATGGGAGTAGGACGCGTATACTTGTCTTCACTGCTGCGCATCGCGGTGCATTGACTGATACATACCCTACGCATCCGTCACTGCTCCAGTTTATCAACCGCCCATCGTGAGTGCTCAAATGAACATGCGCATACGAGAGTAGGCTGCCCGGTGGTGTTCGTCTCTGGGTAAAATATGAGGATGACTCCCAGTACTCCAGTTAGATGGTACAGACAGAGCTGGTAACCGTCTTCATCATAGCAACTGGGGGCTGAGCTTCAGTCCAGCCCCCTCCCTTTCCTGTGTAAAGAAAAGATTCTGTACTGCCTGGACCTGTCATAGCCCGGAGAGGACCTCCCACTCATTTTATCTCGACTAACAAGTCTCTGTTTTTTATTTCCTGCTTCTTTAACTTCATGACACAAATGGGGGGACACTGGCCACCGGGTAGCCCAGGAAGGTTGGGGGAGGGATGGGATAGGCAACGGGTGGGTTTTTGCAGGGGCACCCCCTTGTCCCCAAATATTGACACGGAGCAGCGTGCGTCTGAATACATTGGCTCTAATACACTTTGCCCCTTATTCTAGGCAGGACTACTCTATTTTATAAAACCATAATGGAGGGGGATTGCTCGAGCCCCAAGTAGTCCTCCATTTTGCTTTTGCGTTGCACCCCGGCCGATTTCAGCAGGGGCAGCAGATTAGCAGCAGACAGTACAGAGGGAAGATAACCGTCATCTCGATTGCCAGGTTTCTTCTGGCAGTTAGACGGTACGAACGACCTGGTAACCATCTTGCTATCATTGCAAAAGCAGTGGATGCTGCTTTGTAGCGCTGGAGATCGCCTCCTCTCTCCGCGGCATTCCCAGTCACTACAGTGCCGGAAAAAAAAAAAGCTGAAAGGGCTCCTATGATTGCCGTGCTATGGCGTCTGCCAGGACACATCAGGGAAAAAACGGGTGCAAAAGGATTGTCAGCTGATGTTTTCCCGGTAGGAAGGAATGACTGACGACATTTACTCAGAACCCCCGCGACAATTAATGATTCAAACGCAAGAATTCCAAGGGCGGGGGAGACTGGCGGGAACTATGGGAATTGGCTACGGGAAGAGCTACCCACAATAGTGTGTGTAACGCTTCAGAAATCGACGTTAGCCTCGGACCATGGACACACAACGCCGAATTACTGTGCCGAGTGTGGCCGCATGAAATTGAATTTATAATATCAGTTTTATAAAACCGATTTTAGCTAATTCGATATTATCCCGTAGTGTAGACGTGGCCTGTAACAGTTCAGATTTAAATACCCGAAATCATGAAATTTACAATTTTTTAAATCCTGTGACCATGAAATTGATCAAAATGGACCATGAATTTGGTAGGGCCTTAGCAATAGCCCATGTCAGAATAGGGTGACCGGATGTCCCGATTTTATAGAGACAGTCCCGATTTTTGGGTCTTTTTCTTATATAGGCTCCTATTACCCCCCACTCCATGTCCCAATTTTTCACATTTGCTGCCTGGTCACCCTGTGTCAGAAGGCTGTGGATTCCACAGCCACTGAGGCATTCCCCAGATACAGCTTCCTAACCGGATTTCATAAGTTGTACAGACAGATTTCCCAAGTTGTCAAAGCCCTGTGTGTGTGTCTATACATACAGCTTTCATGGCACAAACCATAATTTGGCTCCAAGGGGCTAGAGGTGGCAATGGAAGAAAAGCAGTGCTGATGAAGCAGACCATTTCAGCCATTAAATACTTTCTTTGGTTTCTGTTTATCTACTCCCTTGCCAGGAAACGCCTACTCTGACTGGTGTTTTTCCCCACCTGAATGGCCATGCCTGTACCCAGTGCTCATTTGTAATGAAAGGTGCCAGGGCTCAGGCAATTTTTTTTAATACACATCCCACACACACACACTCATAACTGATAAAGCAAGCCCAGAGGTGCCAGGGCTCAGCCCTGCCAAGCCCTGGCACAAATTAAGCACTGCCTGCACCTTATGCAGCCATCTCACCTATCCAGCAGGCAGCTCAGCAGCTGTCTCTGTCAGGATAGAACCTTTGACACCAAGTGATGTAGGTGAAAACTAGGTCAGTGCTATTAACCCCTAGTTACTCCACCCAACCCTCAACTTCCCCAACAAGTTTTCTAAGCACTGGCTGTGCCAAACATGAGCTCCACTGTATGCAAGATTGTGAAATCCCACGGTGCCTGCCCTCTTCACACAGTAGGACATACCACATTGACATAGGGACAACAGATGGGCCCCAATGTGGAACTTTTAGCCTTTCCTAAAAGGCCATGTTCTACTTGAAGCAGCCTGGGATATTCTCTTACATTTTCTCTATAGCAATACAAGTTTCCCTGCAAAGACTGGAATTCCTAGGGGAAAGAGAAATGCTTAGCTACCGTATTTTCATTTCGAGATATACGCATCTCCAGCATCTTTATGCACCTCCACTATCCTTGCACACGTTGACAGGGGAAGAATTTTGAGGTAGTGTTTGAACAGAAGTTAATTGGAAACGAAGAAGCAACATTCAGTAGAGCAAAATACTCAACATTCCTTACATTTCTTAAAACCACAAACGTTTCCTTCTTCCTGTATCTCCCATTACCAGGTCCAGAGAGGGTATCCCTCAGCCCTTCGAGTCTCATGCCTGCTTGTGGGCTTGTGCCCACTTTGATTTCTCTATCAAAGGGCTGCAGACATGACCCTAACCCTGCCACTGATACTCTGCCATTTAAGAGGTGATACCGAATGACTACAGACTACCTGTGAGAAAGGTAGGCCAGTCACTTGACATCCCTCAATTGAGCACCATCATGTCTTATTTTCAATAGTAAACTGTATATGCATCAGGTTTCACTTAGAAAGGAGGTCCTCAGTCTAGAGCCTCTGCATTTCGTCTTTGAATGCATGCTACATATTTGTTAGTGTGGCGACTCAGGCTGCCTCCCCTTATACCAGTGATGACAACCGGGAGGGGCAAGGGTATTGGGTTTGCCATTTATATTCAGTCAGCCTTTAACCCCCAACTCACCTCTCTTGCCTGGAAGGCTCAAGGGAGGTGTGAGAAGGCTTCCCAGTGATGTCTGCCATAACAGTACTGCCAACTTTGAGAGCTGGAAGATCAGGAGTTGGACCCCCAAAAGTCATGAGATTTTAATAAGAAGCTAATGTGGTTTTTAGGTCAGTCTCAATTTTTTATGTCCCACTGCCTATCCCCAGGGTGTCTGCATGTGGCAATTAGGGTCACCCGATCTCCCACATGTACTGGATAAGGTGATTTTGACTCCCTGCTGCAGGAGCTCTCAGCCCCACATGTGCCTGTCTCCTGCCCAACAATTAATCCTGTCCTTCAGTGCCCCATCAGTTCTGTCCCCATCAAATGCCCCTCACTTCAGCTCTGCCTCAGTTTGGTCCTCCAGCCCCTGTCAGTTCAGCCCCTTACTCCATCGATCCCTACCACCCTTCCAGCACTCACCCATCTGCTCAGAATCCATCATTGGTATAGCCCCCCACACCCCAACAGCCCTCACCCTCAGCACTTCAGCACCCCTGCAGCCCCCAGGCCATAGCTTCAGCCCTCCCAGCCTCACCTCTGCTCCTTAGGGTTCTTCACTCTCCAGGCCTGGAGCAGCTACAGGGGGGTCCCGCTCCCACTTCCCAGGCTGACAGTTGGAGCCCCATGGCCCGGGGCTGAATAAAATACCGAGCTTTGAGAGTTCTTTCGCAAGATTGTGAGCGAGGCTTAAAATTTACTCAGAAATCGCATCTCACAATCAATTTATGAGACTTAGCATGTCTGCTAAAGTGACCCTGAAGGCTCAGCCAAAGGTCTTACTTGAGGTGGCCTTTAACACCCTACCATAAGGATTGCCAACGATGGGAGAGCCCTGTGACTCTCAACGACCCTCTCATCTACCCTCCTACAGATGAGCTTCAAGGCACGTTAGATGTGGCATAAAAAAATCTAAATCTTGTGCTGATAAGGAGTTTCACACAGCCTGCCATTGTTATCATTCCACAACAACCTCTGCTTCTAGTTAAATTCCTAGTCCCTGTCGTCTGACCAGGAAAACGCTTAGCTCTTTCAAGTTGATTGGGCAGAACTTAAGCGTGTCATTGCAGACTCTTTGATAGGCTTAGAGGTTGTGTCCTGAGATGAGTGCAATGGACGCTTGTCCTCATGGCAACGATAGGAGAAACCCTATATCCTTAGCATTAAAGGATATACTTTAGTAACATCCCCAAACTCCACAGCAACACAAGCGTAAGGTAGAGAGGTTTGACTCATTACTATGGAACACACCATTGGATTTTTCTTCTTAGAGACAAGCAACAGGGTCATTTCTGAACTAGGTTTCTATGAGTCTTGGAAAGAGCCTCATACTTCAGTTGACTATGATGTGAAAATAAATCACCCACAGAAATAATGCACATTCAGAAACTGCAGCTACTGCAAGTCTCCCCCTATTGTACATTCCTCTAACTCCAGCCTAAGGAAAAACCACTTGCTGGAGAAATTGCCGCAGAAAAAAAATCAAGACAGTATAACCTTGGGGGCAGGGCCCAGAAATATTACAACACTAACTCCCAGCCTCACTGTTAGTGCTTCCATGTACATTTGCGGGGCATCCTCACTGGGTATGGATTTTCCCCTTCCCTCATGTGAAGGTGTGGACTCACCACTAGAGTGAGAGATTACAGACTTTCCCTGCAGGCCTCTTCTGCTCTTCTATTCCTCTCCCAGCCCCTCCCCAGCTGTGCTCCATCCTCAGTTAAGCCTGGCTCTCCCTCTGGGTGCAGCCTGTTATGTTAATTGTCCTGCCAGGCCCCACATTAACCCTTTTGGAGCTTGTATGGGGATGCACTCACCATTACCCCCTGCAATACAGTTTAAGAAGGTGTTATATTCATCTGTACCTATCAATGAAAACCAGGCCAATGCTGCTTTCTTAAGCCCCCTTCTGCCCCATTGACAAAGCAGACATCACACATCTGAGTTTATCTTCAAAAGATGCAGTGCTCATTGCCAGAGCGGTCTGTATCATTTTCAGAGATAGTGCTGGTTCTTGGAAAGTGCATTCCCTCACAAGGCACAGAAAACTGACACATTGCCTCTGCTCTATTTCAGACTGACAGTTTTTTCAAAGGTATTGCTTTAAAGGGACAGCCTGACCTCAGACTGGTTTAAATCCTGAACAACTCAATGCTGATGAGGTACTCCAAAGTTAAGAGCACACACTCTGGCCTCAGCAGGCTGGAGATCCTGCCTATTCCATCTCATCTGCCTAATTGGATTGTTGTTTTCTCTGGTGATGTGGAGCAGCTGTGACACATCAAACAAAAAAGATGGCGTGGGCCTTCCCTTTGAGGGAGATCAGTAGGATGAAGCAGACAACTGGTTTCCTCTCAGGGAAGCTAAATTGAAGTTGCTGTACTTCCTGAAAGGACACAGAACAAGCTGCACTGAATCCCCGCATGAAAGGTGGGGAACAGCCTGGTGAAAGACTGGCAATGCAAGTGAATGAGGAGGGAATGCTGAGGAGAGGAAACATTGCCCAGCAAAGCACCTCTAATGGATATTATGTGTCTTGTGTTTTAAGCACTCTGCCAATGACCAGCGTGCATGCTTTCAAGCCACTCATTTAAGAAACGGGCAGGGATGTCACCTGCAGCTGCACTTTGCTAAAGCAGTGTGAGAAACTGGATGAAAGCAACTATATAAAATGCAAAAGAGCACTCAGGTCCTACCAAGTTATTAGGGATTAATTAAATACAGGGGCAGCAGCTATACTAAGGGCTTATTTACAGGGCAGATGCTTCAGAAACACAACCGTGACTTCACAACTATGCTATGGTAGTACTCCAATGTAGACACTTTCTGCAGGGACAGAAGAGGCAAATTTTTCCATTGCCATAGTTAATCCATCCCCTGAAGAAGTGGTAGCTAGGATGACTGAAGAATTCTTTCATCAGCCTAGCAGTATCTATACCAGGGCTTAGATTGATTTAAGTATGGCTCAGTGACTTTTTCACACCCAGGGCCAGTGCAAGGATGTTTCATGCCCTAGGCGAAACTTCCACCTTGCGCTCCCCCCCCACGCCCTGCCCTGAGGCACCCCCCTCCGTGGCAGCTCCCCCACTCCGCCCTGAGGTGCCCCCATTGCAGCACCCCCACATCCCAGCTCAACTCTGCTTCACGCATGAGCACGAGCATCTCGAGCATGAGCACCCCGAGCACGCTGTGGCTGCTTCACTTCTCCCGCCTCCCAGGTTTGCGGTGCCTAAGCTGATTGGCACCGCACAGCCTGGAGGTGGGAGAAGTTGAAGCGAGCTGACCCCTGCCCGCCTCCTCCGTGAGCACACCGTCGCTGCTTCACTTCTCCAGCCTCCCAGGCTTGCGGCACCAATCAACTTAGGCGCCGCAAGCCTGGGAGTGGGAGAAGTGAAGCAGCCCACAGTGTTCCCCTGCGTGCTGCCCTCCCCTTACTGCTGCAGCGGCCCTCCCCGCGTCCCCTGCCCCAGCTCCCTCCGCCTAAATGCCGGTGGGACTGGGGGCGAAGATGGCCGCCACAAGTCACTGCCGAAGGAACAATGGTGCCCCCAAATCCCAGCGCCCTAGGCAACCCACCTAGGTCACTAAATGGTTGCACGGCCCTGGTTCACACCCCTCAGACTAGGGGAGGTAAATAGCTCAATGTGTTTGAGCATTGGCCTGTAACCCCACTTCTGAATTCAGTCTTGGGGGGCCATTTAAGGATATGGGGCAAAATTCAGTCTGGGGATTGGTCCTGCGTTGATGCAGCGGGGTTGGACTAGATGACCTCCTGAGGTCCCTTCCAACCCTGATATTCTATGATAACTGGGTCAACCTAAGGTGTAGGTGAGGCCTAAGGCACCCTTTTCTATTTCCCCCCATTATAATAGAACTCCATCATGTCATTTTAGAGATTATAAAGCATTTCTGCAGTGGTGGCGAGTTTGCCTCGATACAGAGGAAAAGCTTCCGTTCTTGCTCTGAGAATCTTTACTTCAGTTTCCTGCTCTGCTGTTGGCTCACTGAGTGACTGTCCATCCCACTTTCTCTCACTAGTTTCACAGTTCACTTCCCTGCCTGCACTACAGTATGTTAGCAGCAGGCGTCTAACTTCAAACTGACTGGAGAGAGACTATTACTTCTGCATGATTGCATCACCTAGAGACAGGACTTCTTGTAAATTCATAGCTAACGAGGGATTTGGTGAACACAGGGGATCTGCTAACAGGTAACAGGAGAGGCACTTTTGAAATTGTCTGTACTTAGTATGATTCCAGAGCACTGCTCACAACAGGCTATTTAAGGCAGGAGGTTCCTGCACATGGTATTGTGGCAAGGCAACTCCTCCACCTCAGTGGGCTCAGTGCTTCCCCCTCTGGTGGTGAGGCCCTGAAATAAGTCAGCCCCATTCTCAATGGTGTTCACGCCACCTCCCTCCCCCTGGTTGGGGGTGGGGGGTATTTCCCAGTCTTTTCCAGGCAGGTCTCTGGCAGGGGCAGTGGAACTATTTGTATAGTGGAGGTGTTGAGTGACATTGATCCAAACTGTGAACCTAGTATAGGACGGAAACTACTTGCAGCATCCAAGCACCCCTAGTTCCAGCACCCCCGGCCTCAGGGTAGGCCCAAGGAGTGCCCCTCTGCCAAAGAAAAAGAAACCAATTCCAACACTAAGCCAAGGGGACCACCTTTTCCTACCCACCACCCTGAGGGTGGGTGGCCTTGTTACAGGCCCTGGGGTGCCAGTCCGTTGCTGAAACAGGCAGCCAGTTCTGTAGCTTCCCCCGTAGGGAGGAGAGCAGCTCTCTTCCCTGCTGCCACTAGCCCTGCAGCAGCCTGTCTCTCCTTCCTCCTCTCATTGCAGGAGGAGTTTTTAAAAGGTCTCAGGCAGCCCTTAGGGCAACTAGGGACACCTGAGTCCAACTGAGGTGTAATTGAGGTGAAAAGGGCCTTTATCACTCTAGGGCTAACATACCAACCTTCCACCACTCTCTTACAGCTGTCCAGCATGACTGTCACAGGGGGCTTGCACACAGGACCAGATCAGCCCCTAGGGTGAGGCAGTGTAACTAGTGTCAGGATTCTCACTGCATCTGGCCATCCCTTTCCTCCCTTCCCAGTGGCTGCGTGTATCTTCTCCTGTAGCACTAGTCCTGTCTCCTATCCCTTGATGACAAGCTAGCTGTCCTTCTGCTTCCCTCCGAGCCCGGAGCCAGAGCAGATACCCCTGTGCTTAGGGACACCACATGCAGCCCAAAGTGCCGGAGCAAGCCAGCCTAGTGAGATCTCTAAGCGAGCCACAACCCAGGGCAATGGCTAATGAGGGAACGTGCATGAGCAGAGACCCACAGCCACTGTCAGCCTCACCAAGTCAGTGCTGGAGCCGTCATCTGTTCAGACTGCAAACAGACAAAACAGAGATTTGACCAAATGCATCAGCACCACCTCTGAGCACCCTGCTTCACTTCCCAAGCAGCCTTTGCACTACCAGCGAATGGTCCTGTGCAGGGGGTGATGGCAATAGCTGCCCTGTAAGGGGTGTGGCAGCAGTGAATGCTCCCAGGAGAATGCTTGGTAGGATGGTACAGACCTGCACAGCCCACAGGGCACAGTCAAGCTAGATACAACATGTGACAGAAATAAGGATTACAGGCCCCTCTAGTTTACTCTATGGTACCTCTTGAAACACCTTGAGGAGCTGAAGAGAAGAATGTGGCTTGTGTTTTTGCACACACACGCTCTTTTCTTACCATCCTCCTACAATAACTATGCATATTTGCAACCCAGAAACACAGGTAGCCCCTTGGAAATATATCTGAATGACGGGACATTCTTTGGTATTGCATTTTAGTTTTACTTTGATCCCCTCATTTAAGTCTGTAGATTCTCACTACACTTACGAATATCTAACTGGACGTTTCAAACGCCGATCTTTCCTCGGCGGGTGGTTTCCTTTTACAGTAGAACCTGAGAGTTATGCACACCTTGGGAATGGAGGTTGTTTCTAACTCTGAAATGTTTGCAACTCTGAACAAAACATTAGGGCTGCTCTTTCAAAAGTTTACAAGTGAACAGTGAAACTTAGCTGCGCAGAAGAAAAAAGCTGCTTTCTCTTTAGCAGTTGACGTTTAACACAGTACTGGACTGGCTTGTTTTGTGTCTCTCTGCTGCTGCCTGATTGCGTACTTCCAGTTCCAAATGAGATGCGTGGTTGACCTGGTCAGTTCATAACTGAGGTTTTACTGTATCCCACGTGCACGCAGGTTAGCTGTTGTAGAGTTGCAGAGGCTGAATTTAACACACACCCCAAAAAGGTCTCTGCACTCTATCAGTGAGGGTCAGAATTTGAAGCGACACTCCAGGAGCAACAACGATACTACCACATGCATATGCACACTAACTCAGCCAGCCAATATACCAAAGCAGAACAGCCCCTAACTGCTGCCAGGAACTTACCTTTGGTTTGTACAATGTTTGTAAGAGCCAGTCCAAGTTATTTGGACCTTCATGATGAATGCACTTCTCAGATGGAGAGGAGCATCAAAGCACGTTATGAAGAAGGGACATCTGAAGACTTCCTGGCAATTTGCAAGAAATAATGGGGCAATAAAAGTTGGTCAAATCTGGAGCCTACCAACTTTGACTGTCGTGTCCTCAAGTCACCTTAACCTCAACTGCTCATGGCTGGATCACTTGTTTGGTTTCAATCCAGACAGCCTGTGTGGTAGTAAAAGCTTCCTTTTGTTGTGAGGGCAGAGTCAGCTGTGTGTTCATTGCCTTCACACACTGCAAATGGGACTTAATCCGGCCTTTGCATTCAATAACTTAGTTTTTACAGAATCCTTCATGGAGTATTTAGTCTCTAGTCTAACTTGACAGTGAAACGGTTCCTCCCTTTTTAGACTTCAGGTAAGGGTGGGGGCAGTTGCACTCAAAGTAAGAGTGTAGGACCTGTGTAGGCAGAGCGGAAAGTAAGTCAGGACGCCATGCTGGACCGGACCGGCTTCGCCAGTGGTGATTTAAAGGGCCCAGGGCTCCAGCTGCTGCGGGGAGCCCTGGGCCCTTTAAATCACAGCCGGAGCTCTGGCAGCTGGGCTCAGGCAGGGATTTAAAGGTCCCGGAGTTCTGGCCCCTGTGCAGAGCCTCAGGCCCTTAAAAGCGCCGCCTGAGCCCAGCTGCCGGAGCTTTGGCAGCGCTTTAAAGGGCACGGGGCTCCCTGCAGTGGCCAGAGCCACCAGCTGCAGAGGCCTTTAAATCTTGAAAGGCCCTGCCTCTTCCCATTGAGGCCACGCCTCTTTCGGTTGAGGCCACGCCCTGCTCAGGACTCCAGCATACCAGTAAGTCCTTTAAACTACTTTCACCCCTGTGTGCAGGGCTACTGCTGCTAGCGCCACCAATCACCCTGGGGAAAGTAGAAGGAAGCAAGGCCATGGGAGCCACCTGCCGTGACAGTCTGCTACACCCCTTGAAGGGTTTCAGCTACCACACTGCTCCTGCTTTGCATCCCAATGGCATGCAGCTCCACATGCCCCTAATACAAGCCTGTGCCTATGGAGCCCTATCCCTAGGTGACCAGAGAGAAATACCTGTTTAACAAGCCTGAAAAGCTTTAACAGGTTTATAGTATTTTCCTCAGTGGAAGTGCAATATTTGGTTTATGGGGGGGTAACAACTGTAACAGACTGTACACTTCTGTAATACAGTAACTCCTCACTTAAAAGACGGTTACTCACCTTTGTAACTGTTGTTCTTCGAGATGTGTTGCTCATATCCACTCCAGTTAGGTGTGCGCGCGCCGCGTGCACGTTCGTCGGAAGACTTTTACCCTAGCAACTCCAGCGTGCCGGCAGATCGCCCCCTAGAGTGGCGCCGCCATGGCGGCTGATATATACCCCTGCCGGCCCGCCCGCTCCTCAGTTCCTTCTTGCCGGCTACTCCGACAGTGGGGAAGGAGGGCGGGTTTGGAATGGATATGAGCAACACATCTCGAAGAACAACAGTTACAAAGGTGAGTAACC